>NW_026596345.1:632092-706178 GCF_907164565.1 Psammomys obesus | reverse complement strand
ACACACACACACACACACACACACACACACACACACACACACACACACTGTCATGCAGTTACCTCTCTGTCCATGGTGTTAAGTCTTTTAATAAACTCCTTATTCCCGAATAACCCACCTCAGTGTCCTCTTAAACTCTCTCTTCCCATCCAAAACTTAAGAGTCTGTCCTCAAACCTACTCAAGGAGACACAGGCTTGCCTGCACCCTCACATCGTCACCTAAGCTCACAGTAAGTAACCATGGCTGTTTCTCCAACATTAGTCTGCCTCTTGTTATAGGAACGTCTAATATGAAGCTGGAGGCGGGTGTGAGAAACGTATTTTCCCTCTGCAATACTGTGCTGGCAAAAATAGGAGGCCCGGTTGTTGGTGAAATCTTTAGAGAGATTCAGAAAGAACTGGTGACTGCCCTCTATACAATGACCTCAAGACCCATTTGAGGGGAGTGTGGCAACACACGACAGCTGCTGGGGAATTCTGGGTGGGGAATTCCGCTTTTCTCATTAAAGTGGCAGGGTTAAAAGCAGTCTTCTGGCATGTCCTTCATGTTAAGTACGAAGACATGACACCTGGTGCTAAACTATCATGTTTAAGGTGGGAGGACAGAAGGAAAGGAAAGGCTTGGGTCTTTGGTGACATCCTCCAGTTACTTAATGAATGTGCCCTGGTGCTCCTGGTTCAGTTAGCAACAAAGATCTGTATAGCAACAGACACCTCAGGTCTTTGCTCACTCGGTATTTCAGACCAGGGTGCTACACATTAAGCGGCACCTGAGCTCTTCCACGAACTCTATCTAAGGTTCCCAGGCAAAAGTCATCAGAAAATGAAAGAAGCAAACAGGAATGATACAGACAGACTGGCAGACAGACTGGCAGACAGACGGACAGCTTAATAAATATGGTACCACACGCAACCCTGCAACCGTGTCCGCAGGCACTTACCTAAATGAGTTGGAAGTATGTGTCTACAAGGAAAACAAAACTGTTGGCTGACGTGCCTAACACAAGTACACCAAACTGGAAGCCACTAACATGTCCTTCAATAGGCAGATGGATAGGCTATGGAACAGAAAGCCAGTCTAAGAAAGCTGCATACTGTGTAATTATGAATTTTTGGCATTCTAAAACAGTAAAAAAAAAAACAAAAACAAAAACCCAAAACTACAGAGCCTCAGAAACTGTAATTGCCAGGGGTCTGGAGGCCAGAAGGAAAGAGTGTGCACAGGCAGAGCAGGAGCAACGTTCAAGACAAGAAACCAATTCTTTCCGACACTGTAAAGGTGGATGTGCAATACGGAGTGAGGGTTGAAACCCACGATTTCTCTGTGCTCATCTCTGAGCTGAGTGGCCTCCAGCTTCCTGCTACTGGCCAGTGAAGACCTCAGCAGTGGTAGGGGCTCACACAGCTTCCTTTATAGTGCCTTCTCTCACTTTCGCTCTTAGCCATTCCCTCAGCTGGCTAGCACATCCCAAGGGTTCCCACCAATAAGGACAACTTTGGCAGGAAAAGCCTCCGTTCAGAGGCTCCTTTGGTTTCTGGAAGTAACAACCTAGTAAATATAAATCTCCCAGATGGTTTCTGCAGAGGTCCTAAGAATGCAATACATATTTCAGCACGCCCACCTGTGAGGCCTGGGGCTGCACAGGCCCAGGGGCACTTCCTCTGCTGTGGAAGGTTAGCTAAGTTTTCAAGCTCATCATGAAAAGAAGGTATCCTGGTTCCAAATGCTTCCTGGACCCTTTCTCATAGACTTTTCTTTGGATTTTGGAATGCCAACTTAAACACTAAGCTCTAAGTGGACTGCAGCTGTAAACAGTCTTAAAAATGAATTATTGCTTGGCTATGTCCCTGGCCCTTTTTTTCTCTTTCTTAGATTTTTTTTTGGATAAAAAGCAACTAGCACATGACCAGAAGACCTCACTAGGAGTCCCAGTTCCATGAGATACGCTGAAAGAAAGCATTCGCTGACCAAAGTATCTTGAAGAGGCGTCACTGGGGCCTGATCAATGAAGCAATGGTAAAGAAGCCACCAACTGGGTGCTGACATGGTTCAAGAGAGCAAGAGCATCATTCTGAGAGATAATGAGACTCTTATGATGAATCAGCCCCAAGAGTAGGGCATGAGTGTTCTGAATACCTCTGACTAAAGGATCACCAAAACCCAGCAAGACATGGTTTCTCTCTTAAGTCAGCTGTCCCCTGTCCTTTGCACAGACTGTCCCCTCTTCCGCCTTTAACAGCCTCTCCATGCAGCCTCCTCCATAACAGGACTCACCCTGGCCCCACCCCTGTGGGTCACAGCCACGGGCATTATTTGGGATACAGCAAGGGAGTTCCTCCAATGAGAAGCATTTCCAATTTCCCCAGACTAGTTATT
Source organism: Psammomys obesus (assembly GCF_907164565.1). Lineage (NCBI taxonomy): Eukaryota > Metazoa > Chordata > Mammalia > Rodentia > Muridae > Psammomys > Psammomys obesus. Next base: position 703,800 of record NW_026596345.1, on the reverse strand, counting down.
CAGTTCTTCCTCTCAGCACAAGACAGCCTGGTACCTCCCTTCCCTCTAGTGACTACAGCATCTGTTTGCAGGGAGCTGGTGAGGACAGGGCCTCTCTGTGACAGTATGCTGCCTAACAGAGGTCACCCACAGATGTCTGCTCAATACCCGGATCGCAGAAGCAACACAAGGAACTCTCCAACAAGCCAGTGTGTGGCAGGCTCTAAAAGTCCATAAGGAAAGTCTTTTCCAGCAAGAAATATTTTTAAGTTTGATAAAATATTCGCACACATTGTGTCTATCATTTGGCACAAAAATAAGGCCACAGAGCTTAACACTGAGAAAGGCCTGCTTGTCAGCAGTCACATCCAAGTTGAATAGAAACTCAAGACAAACAGGTCTTTCAAGTAAAACAAATATGCTTTTAGTCTGCTTGGACTGACCCAAACACCTATAATGAAATAAAATACACAAGATCACAAATGCTGCCTCCCAGGCAGGCATTGTATTCCGTTATTTCTCAGCTTTCACCACCATAAACCAATGGTGCATGCACGTATGCCCAGGGCACTGCAATCAAATAGGAAGACTTACTGGGATGAAGGGTACCCTGAGGAAGCAGTGAGGACGGGGCAGTGGTGGCGTAGCACTCTAAATGCAGACTGGCAAAGCCATGCCTGCCATCTTTTGCCAATATTCCAGAAGTGATATAGAGGAAAACCAAGTGTCCCGCTAGCTCCAGCCATGAAAGTTCCAGCAGCTGGCCTCAAGAGGCTAGCCTTAAGGAGAATGACCTCCATCCTCCCAAGGAAAATATCAACCCTTTATTCTCTTATCAGCAATTCTAGTCTGCTGCAGCTGCAAGCGAGAATGAGGAAATCACAAGCTGCAGAGAAGTCGTGGGTTGACTCTGAGTATTCTCAACCAGACTGCAGGACTGCCTCCTTCACCTACTGTGTCTTAGGGCTCATTCTACCATTCATTCAGCACCGGAGAAACAATTGTGAAACAGGCCTGGAGAGATGGCTCCACAGTTAAGAGCACCTGCAGTTTTTGATGAAGATCAGGTATGGTTCCCAGCACACACTTGATGACTTACAAGATTCCTTAATTCTTGTCCCAGGAGATCCAACGCTCTCTTCAGGCTTCCACGGGACACCAGGCACACACACAGTATATATACATACATGCAGGCAAAACACACATGAAATCAGAATTTACAAACCTTTTTTTTTTAATTGTAAGAGATCTGTGCTGTTAATATCCTTCATCTTTTTCCTCTACTATCTACCTTTGTTGCACATATCTATTTGAGGAGATGCCAAAGTCAGTGTGGCAAAACAATGAGGGACACAAACAGTGAAGCAATGGCATTCCAAAGAAAGAAAAGAAAAGAGAAAGAGTGGAAAAAGATTCAAAGCTTTTATTTAAAAAAATGCCTAAAATGTATGGTTGAGTATAAGGTCTCAAGAGTCCTTCCAATAAGAGAAGATGATGATGTGCGATAGTAATCAGAAAACATAATAAAGCAATAATAAACTAGTATGTCACTCTTCAAATGGGCAAGGACAGCGATGATAAAGAGTAAACAGACACACATTGCTGGAGGGAAGCCTAAAATGGTGGAGTCTCAGGAAAGTAATGTGCTTAGCAATTTATAATAAAGATGAATAAACTCTATGGTGCTTTTCTCCAGTGTCCAGAATTATCACATATATGTTCAGGCTTACATACACACACAAAAAAAAAACATTCATTGAAGAATGAGATTTTTTTATAGTGAAAGCAGAAACAAAGTGTGTATTTAGCAACCTAGCAACGGAAAAAGTAAAATTAATACAGTCTTGAGTGGTCAGACTTGTTAGTCAGCTTTCAGTTACAGTAACAAATACCAGAGATAAGCCAACTTACAGAGATGAAAGGCTGATTGCCGTGTTGCTTGAAACAAGGCAAGTGCATCATGGTGGGAGTGGTGCATTTTAGTGGAGGACAATAAGGAAGCTGCTCACTCTTGGCAGCTTGGAAGACAGAGGACTAGGAGGGGCCAGGGTCTCAAGAGCTCCTTCGAGGCACACCCAGTAACTTTCCCCACGCTCCACCACCTAAAGGTTCAACCTTCTCCACATAGTCCCACAGGTGAGAGATTAAACCTTCACTACGTGGTAGGCGCCAATTCAGACACAAGCTAGCACCTAACGTTCTGCAGTTAAAAGTGTAAACTATATTATACACATGAATGAATCACAAAAACAATGAATGGACAAAACAAGATGAGGAACGTGATCTAAGCACCAAATCTTTATTGTAAATTTGAAAGTAAGTCACTGTGTATGTACACATGTGTAAACATGTGTGTCTATACATGTGCAGGCACAAACAAAGAGGCATGTTAAATGAGCAGTTCCTACCCAGAAGTGATTCTCCCTATCCCTGGGAGACATTCGATAATGCCTGTAGACATTTTTCTTTATTTTAACTCAGGCAGAGGTGCTGGTGGAAACCAGTACATACTGGCCAGCAATTCTGATAATTATCCTATAATACAAACAGTTCCCAACTACACTACCGACTTGAGTAGACGGAAAGATGGCTAAGAGGTTACTTTTGGGGGCATCCTTTTGGGTGCTCTGTGAATATGTTAGAAGAGACAGCTGGCATATCAGACAACCCTGGGGTTAAGGTCTACTGTGCTTTGAGCTTCATCATATTATAGGCTAGAACACAGTAAGAACAACATAGAAGAAGAAGGCCAACCGGTACTAGCTGAAGTCTCTGCTTCCTGGCTGTCCTGAAATGAGCAGTCTTGCCTCCCTCCCAAGATGCTCTCCACTGCCACAGCCTAAAGGGAAATGGCGCCAGCCACCTATGGGCTGACACTTATAAAGCCAGAGCCAAAACACATCTTTCCTAAGTTGATTTTTCACATTCACAGAAAGCTAACATGTTCATTCAAAAGGATTGATCTGGCCCAAAGCATAAATAGCATGTAGGTTGAAAAACCATGCTCTAGAACTCTGGAATAGTTGGGGTTCTTTTTGGACAGTTTAACTACATAATCTTCTGGCACAAACGTTGCCTTTCAGATAGACATTTACACCATACAAGCCATGGGCTGGACATGTGTATGGATATGAGTGGTCCAGCCTCACAATAGGCCACTCCTACTCTTCCTTTAAAAGCCAGGCCATGCTGGCTTCTCATGTACATTGCTCTGCCCTCTGGGCCCTCCATAGTTAAAACAGCCCTGATGTCTTTGTTGTCTACAGCATGATGACGTAGTGAATCTCATACTGCAACACTCCCAATGGCACTTTCATAACCCAAATGTTGCCTCCCCTGCTCCTCGCTCACGCTCTCATTTTTTCTAGTTCTTAACCACATTATCATTTGCTGGTTAGTGAATGCAAATTGTCATTCCCTCTAAAAATTTATTTGCACATTTTGTTTTGGTAAATTGAATCCTGTTTTAACTGAGCTAAAGTGCATCATTCTTTGAAGGAATCTGCTGACGAACTTGTGTACATTCCCTATCGTGTAAAATGTGTAATAATCTCAGCCTTATCTATCCCTTGCATTACAGTAATAGCTACACATCAGGTACTGCAGAGAATACACGCAGATTACAACGTTTTTTATAACCAACTTTTGGTTTACGTATGTGTGTGCTTGTTCAGACCAGCCTGAGATGAGCCTCAGAAACATGAGAAGCCAAAAAGAAGAATCAATAAATAGCCCTCAGGTGATGAAGAACAAAACTGTATTAGTGGCTCACTAGACAGTTTTTAAAAACATATGTCATCAACGAGGAAGGCTGGGGCTAGGGAGTATGGATTTTGAAACGGCAGTTCCAACAAGTTTCTTTGTGAACCAAAACAGTCCAGAATCTTGAATAGGTTGGTAGCTGAGAAGAGCACACAAACAATAAAACTTCACTGTAAACACTCAAATATAGACAAGGTGTGGGTTAGAAATGGATGACCCACTAGTGAAGCCCACAGTCTGGCTGATTGTGTTGTGAAGTGTAACTTTCCCGGTCTTGAAGATGTTATGCAAAATGTCATCATTGCAAAAATTTGGGTTTAGGAGATATTTTTCTCTCCCCTTCCCCTGCTCTCACGTGAGAATGTATGTGTGTGTGTGTGTGTGTGTGTGTGTGTGTGTGTGTGTGTGTGTATGTATGTATGCAAATATTTACAGCAGCCTTATCCATAAACACTCTCAAGCTCGGAAGCAACCAAAATGTCCTTCAGTAAATAAACAGATAGAATGTGGGTACCTGTCCACAATGAAATAGTATTAAGGAACAGAAAGGAAGCTCTCAAGCTACAGACGAAAACATGAATTAATCTCAAACACCTGTTCCTGATGAAAGGCCTAGGCTTGTCTACCAAGTCTATGGAGAGTCTGATCACAACTTCATAGGGTTTTTTGTTTTTGTTTTTGTTTTTTTAAAGAAGCAGAACTACAGTGGCAATAAAAGCATCAGTAGCTGACAGGGGGTTGCAGGAAAAACAGAGGAATTCCCCAGTGCTGGGGATTTCTAAGATACCTGAACTCCCAGTCCTGAGATGATCAAGAAAGGACCCACTCAGTCACCCTGGTCAACTCTATGTAAGCACAGACAAGGAATGATCACCCAGTCCTGCCCAGAAGAATAGTTTCACGAGCAAAATCAGGCCTATGTTGCTGGGTATGGTGTCTGTATTCCAAGTACACAGGAGGTAGAGAACCAAGAGATCAAGATCATTTTCAGTTACAAAGCAAGTATGGCGTCAGCCTGGGCTACATGAGACCTCATCTTCAGAAAGCACAAATCAAATAGATAATAAACAAACAAACAAACATGGTTGTATTAGAAGCCACTGCATTTCAGGATCGTTTTTATGCATCACTAAGTTGCTAGGACAGTTGCCCTCTAAAGTCACTGCCCAAAGTTGACTCTATCATTACACACTAGTTCTCTACCAATGGCAGCGCTCGGAGAAACTATATCATGGAGATCAGCATTAGTCCACTGTGGGATCACAACCGAAGCGTACACCCATGAACTTCTGGTAGCCAGTAGATTTCAGGGAACTGGTGTCCTTCGTGGGCTGCTTATTTTTTAATCATAGGAACCCTGTTGTGCTGACAGATCCTGGAGCTGCCTTCTGCTGCTTGCTTACTTAAGACTCATGCTGAGCGCGGCAGCTTCTGCAGGATCAAGGTTTGCCAGGCTCTCGGAGTCCATTTAGCACACAAACTCCCAGATTCTGATGGAAACATCACACCCTGCTGTCATTTTTAAATATTTTATGTTGCTGTGTGTGGTGGTGCTTTCAACCCTAGCCTTCAGGAGGCAGAGACAGGTGGATCTTTGTGTGTTCCAGGCCAATGTGGTCTACCTAGCAAGTTCCAGGTCAGCCAGGGCTACACAGTGAGACCTGGTAGGCTACTTGCTCTCCCTTCCCCTTCCTCCATTCCATTCCAATCCCCTAGTCCTAGTGAAAAACTGAAAACAAGTGGATCACATGCTAAGAGAAACAATAAAAATACAAATAAAGCAGCTTTGAGTGACAGACATTTAAACTCAGTGAAGCCAAGAGTGCACTTTCTGAGCCTGCATATCTGCTTGGATCCCAAGGTCAGAGAATAAAGGAAAGGAAAAGTGCCTGGGCCATGCCTACGCTCAGCTAAGAGCCAGGACTCCCACCTCACCATTTTCATAATAGAACCCCGGCAGCCGGAACGGGAAGTGGGGAGGTGTAGCTTTTGGCTGGCTTCAGAAAACTATTTTAAAAAACAATTACCAAGATACAGAAATCCCACTTCACTAATATTCTAAGTGGGAAATCCCACGGGTGCACTGAATTGTTAATGGACGCCCTCTCCCACACGCCTCCATTAAGTAAGCTCTCTTCTTCCACTAGCCACTGTTTTGCCTATGCTTTCCATGCACACAGCATTCTTTAGTTAAAAGGAAATCACCACCGTGCTTTCTTTTCCAGGAGCAAGTGGGCACCACACATTGTTGCAGTGAAGAAGTAGAAAATGATAGTGGAGAAAACGTTGACACACTTAACGCTTTTCAACCTCATCTTCTTTAAATAGTGTGTTGCTTTTTCTGCTCCTCTCTTAAAGTGTGTTAAAAAGAGGCAATGTGCTCTACTGGACCACTTTCTCTGCTGTATTTAAGTCTCTTTTTTCTTTTAATTTTTTTTTAAATTTTGTTTATTTATATGTGCATTGGTGTTTTCACTGCATATATGTCTGCATTGCGTTGCCTGGAGCTGGAGTTACAGACAGTGATAAGCTGCCATGTGGGTGCTGGGAAATGAACCCGGGTCCTCTGGAAGAGCAGTCAGTGCCCTTAGCCACTGGGAATGTTACTCAGAACTATTTTGTTATATTGAGAGAATCTATATTCATTTGTGAGATAAATGAGCATATTTTCCCCTTATCTGGTTGACAAAACTTCCCTCTTCCGTCTAGTAAGTATGAAAGATATTTACGCAAAGCATTTGTTGGAACACTGCTTCCCAATCCATTATGATGTATGCATGACCACTATAGTCATGAACATTGGAATGTCACTGTTACCGAAAGTGGTGGCATACACTTTTCTCAACAACAATCATGGCTCTGTGATTCAGTCTCAAGGACAGTCATGAGTTGAGTGATGACAAACCTACTGTTCTGAGGTGCTATAAAAACACAGCACACACTCAGAAGCACATTACACTGGATAATGATTCACACACACACACACACACACACACACACACACACCCCACACACACCCTTCCCAGGTCTTTCTATGTAGCTAGCCTGTCCTCGAACTCATTCATGGTCCTCCTCCCTTGACCACCATGTACTGGGATGAGAAGTGTGTGCCACCATGCCCAGGTTCTTCTCTCACTTGATTATGTCAAAAGGCAACTTGAAACGACTGACTGATGTCATCTCAATTCACACAAGTACAAGTTATGATGTTCACACAATAGCTCCGGTGCCTGAGGCCTCATGTATCATCACAAAACTTGTCCACATGGCAAAGTGAGACCTGACATGTTTTTAATATGTGCTACAGAGAGAAAAACAGCTCACTGAACGTAAATCACCTATATCACCCCGAACTGCTTCTGCTCACTGAAGAAACACCATTGTCAAACATTCAAGGTGCGTAGCTCAGTGTGGTATTTAAAATAGAGGAATTAATTGTTATGATGAGAATAGTTTGCAAATCAACGTGAAATTCCTGAATAGGGATGTGTTCTTCAGAAGAGCAAACCGGGTCTCCAAGGAAAAGCACCAAAGGGATGAATGAATGAACACCGAGGAGCTTCCTATTCTTGGGGTCCCAGTGGTTTTTGGGACCTACCTGGGCACTGAAGGAGGTTCTACCTCAGCCCCAACCACGTTTCTAATATGTGCTACACTGCCACTTTTCCTGTCTTCTGTATAAAGCTTCCGTTGTAAAATATTTTTTACTAAACTATCATTGTTTAAGAATAAGCAGTAGATGAAGACATTATACCATGGTTTGCCAGCCAAAAAAACTAGCCACAATACTGAAGTAATTATGACTATCCATGTAGTAGCAGTTTAAAGAAAAAGCAACTGTGGGTATTGTTTTTGTTTTTGTCCTGTTGCAAGAATGTTTTTGGTTTTGCAAGGTGTCTGCATTTATCCAGTCCTTTCCCTGTGCTAATTGCTTCTCTTACTCAATCTACCTTAGCAGCTGCTGTGTTCTCAGTATTAATTGACATCTTACAGGCTGTTGGTGGAAGGCTGGAGCTCCAGCCATGGCACCATGGAGGGTGACAGAATCTTCATGAAGTGAGACCTTGTAGAAAAAAGTTAGGTACTCATTTAGCATTCCAAACCAGCACAACATGATAGCATGGGAACCTCTCACTCTGGAGTGACGGCCATCCCTGGGACTACCCTTCAGATGATTGAGCCCCAGTGACATCTAAGTGACTCCTCATGAGTAAGAGACCCATAGGGAGAAGCACCTGGCTCAGTTACCCCTAGATTCATGACTCCCTGGAGCTGTGAATACAAACAGAACCTTGGTACTGGCTGAGCCACTAAGCCTTGAGAGTAACTGGTTCTGTAACAATAAACCACTACTTTTAAAATCACTAGATTATTTCCTTTCTGTTTTAATTGCTTTACAACATTTGGTCTCTAGCCAAACAAGAGTACTCTGTTCTGAATATTCTACTTGTCCAAATTCCTCTTCTGTCTTACTCAGTCAAATCTTCTGCTTAGAAATCCCCTGCCCTCCACTAAATCCCCTAGACCTCAGTTCAAGCCTCATTTTACACAGCTTCCATGTGACCATCTCCTCTCTATGACCAATGTGAATGACCAGGAAGGTTGCATTTCTCCTTCAACTTTGAACTCACACAAAATACCTCACCCACAACCAGCAGTGAGCTGATGCCCGGAACAACAGAGTACGGAAATACAAGCGGTGCTCACTATAAGGCAAACAGCAACTGCCCAATGAGGCAAGTGTTCTGTAGACAGTTTTCACTTCTCCAAAGAAATCCCTGTGGCCAAAAGCAAGCACTCATGTGGTATGCAAACTGCAGCCCGGAATCTCCATTTCTTGCCAGTGAAAGCCCCCACCTATGGTACAGTCAAACACCCTGAAGCATTTCTCTGAAATCTGAGGAACACTGTGCAGACCGGGGAAGATAATAACACAAAGTCAACTTACATCCACCAAGATACTTCATTAGAAATTAATAGCATGAACAAATACTAATGGCACAGCAACGCATCGTGACACTCATTTTGCTAAGAAAATTAAAACTAAAATTTGCTTCCAATGTGAGGAACATCTAATTGACTTACCAGGTCTGCACAGCTGCCCACGGCAAGCTGAAGTATGCAGAGTGGCAGGCTGTAGATCCCAACAGCAATCACTTTACACAGGGGCAACGGGTAAAAGATGCACCAAAACACATCTCACAGGCATGGGGAAGACAGAAATCCTCTACAAATTACATGCAGTTGTTGAGATTTGTTGCCGTTGTTTTGGTTGCTGGCTTGGTTGTTTTTGTTTTTTGAGGTTTGTTTTTGTTTTTTTTGTTTTTGTGTTTTGCTAGTTTGTTTGTTGGTGGTTCACTTGATTGAACATAAGACATTGTGCATGGTGGGTAAGTCCTTTACCAATGAGACACATTCTCAGCCCTATATGGAAAACAGTAACTGTTAAAATTTTTGAGGAGAAAGACCAACTCCACAATTGTCTAATTAAAGCAAGTTTTATTAAATACTGGCCAGGAAGATGGACTTTGGCCAGGTCCATATCCAGGACTCCCAGAAAATGGAGCTGAATTAGAGTAGTCAGGTGCTCATCTCTGGTCCCTCACATATGTGTGCACATATACATATGAATATATAACTGTGACTACACCACACACAAATAAATTATTAACATTTATTCAAGTGCCCAGCTATTGTAGAGACCGGCTGCCACCTTATTCCAATGAGGCAAGTATATATGCTGATGTACTTCCTGTGTACATACGTCCCAACTACATGTGATCACGCACATCCTGTGCAGTTGAGGATGTTTACTTGTTTACTGAAGTGAAAACATGTGACTTGTTATCTTACATGAACAACAGCATCCAGCATTCCAGAAAGTTATCCGTCCTTAGCCAAGTGGAGCTTACAGATTAACCTTAGCCCTTACAATAACATAAGACATAGGAAAGGACAACTGATACATTCATTCATCTAGTTGACATTTATCCAGAGGTGGGAGTCAGCTCAACCAGAAAAGTGCTCGCTGCACACACGCATGAGAACCTGAACTCAGATCCTCAACACCCATGTAGAAAACCAGATATAGAGGCATACACCAGTAATCCTAGCTCAGTGGAGGCCAAGACTCTTGTTCTGTCAATTTTCCATAACCACCTTGCTTGCTTGGTGGAAAATTTACCCATGACTGGCTCCAAGACTCCTTGCCTGGCAGGAACAGGCACACAGAAAGAAACCAAACCCCAGATGACCTAGAGTGTGCCGGAGACAGCCTGATTCTGCAGCTCACCTTAATCTGCATTGGGTTTTCTGTCAGTTACCTTCAAATTCACCCTAAACGCTATATTGGAAAATTCCATAATAATACCTCCCCTACGTGCAGTCAATGAATCTCATCCTGCCAGAATAAAGAGAAGAATCAAACAAGCAAACACCCATCAAAATCACTTGAAAGTACAGATGCACCTTTTGTTTTTCTCTCTTGGAGCCTGCAAAGCATACAGCATGCATTAAAAACCTTGAGAAATGCCTGCAGCTAAAAAAATAAAAATAAAAATGATTTAGTTCTTTAAGCTAGTTACCTAAATTGTTTTGACCTTACTGCTATTTACTTCACAAACTCAAGCACCAAGTGACATTCTGAAACAAATATTCTAGGCCACAGTGTTCCTCTTGGTAGCAACTGAGTCAATTGTCCCTTCTCTGTGCGTGTGGCCTGTGATTTTATTTTTATTTTTATTATTAGTTACAGTTTATTAACCTTGTAACCCAGCTGTATCCCACTCCCTCATTCCCTCCCAATCCCACCCTCCCTCCCTCATCTCCTCCCTGCCCCTTTCCAAGTCCACTGATTGGGGAGGACCTCCTCCCCTTTCATCTGACCCTGTTTTATCAGGTATCTTCAGGACTGGCTGCAAAGTCCTCCTCCGTGGCCTAGCAGGGCTGCTCCTCCCTTGGGGGTTGGAGAGCTCAAAGAGCCTGCCATTGAGTTCCTGTCAGAAAGAGTCCCTGTTACCCTTACTATGGGAAACCAATTGGTTACTGAGCTACCACGGGCTACATCCGAACAGAGGTTCTAGGTTATATCTATACATGGTCCATGGTCCTTGGTTGGATAAACAGTTTTATATAAGACCCCTGTGCTCAGATATATTTGGTCCTTGTGGAGTTCCTAGCCTCTCCACATCATACTAACTCCACCTCAATGGAGGAATGGATACAGAAATTGTGGTATTTTTACACAATGTAATACTACTCAGCAATCAAAAATGAGGAAATCATGAAATTTGCAGGCAAATGGTGGGATCTAGAAAAGATCATTCTGAGTGACGTATCCCAGAAGGTGAAAGACACACATGGTATATACTCACTTATATAGACCTATAAGATATGATAAACATAATGAAATCTGAACACCTAAAGAAGATAAACAAGAAAGTGGACCCGGGGTAAGATGATCAATCCTCACTTAGAAAGACAAATGGGATGGACACTGGAAATAGAAGAAAACAAGTAACAGGACAGGAGCCTACCATAGAGGGTCTCTGAAAGACTCTGCCTAGCAGTGTATCAAAGCAGATACTAAGACTCATAACCAAACCTACGGCAGAGTGCAGGGAATCATATGTCAATTTTTTAAGTTCACAGTAATTCACTTGTAACCTGGAGGCCTAGGAGACTAATTCCCACTGATTGTTAGCCATTGCCTAGATTACTAAGGACAAATGTCTTCCCTGAACCAAACAACTTCAGCTAAAACAAAACAAAAGAAAACAAAAACCTCACGCTCTAAAAATGATGCTCCATGACAATGCATAGTCCACGCATACCACCAAGAAGCTCTGCATTACACCTATATTTCTCTCCTGAAATGCAAAGATGCACTAAGCCCACTAAAGCAGAGAGTGTAGGCGCTAAAGATCCAGCATCACATCAGCTAGGCTCACATTCAAGGCCTATTTATTAACATGTAGCCTCAGCAACCTCTTCCCATATGCTCCAGGTCATTAACAAAAGGTCCCTTCCCCCAAAATGGCAGTGCTGAAGACACTGTCCCAAACAGAAAGACTAGAGCTGGAAAATTGAAGGACTGTTATCAGGTAAACAAACGTAAAGTTTTCTTGGAAAAACAAAAGGCAGTTTCTGTCATCAAGAACCTCCGTTTATTTTCTAGGAACCTATTCCCTTACTCATCTCACAGATGTCAACTACCTCTGACAAGGATAACTAGTTTCGGGTCAATCCAAAGAGTCTGTATCACATCAGATCCCCACCTGCTGTCATATAAAATCTGCTTTTCTGCCATTTTGTTCATCTCTCTGCTCCACCCTACCTCCCAACCACGGCTCCCCGATATGGTATTGGAAGTTTGCTCCCCAATAAATATGTCTTTCTGCCCACAGAGCAATCTAGTTTGGTTGTTTCTCCACACCATCACTTATAATCATACACAGTGTAAGTTATAAAAGCAGCACTTGAAGTCCAAAACTGATATACAAATCAAACAATAGGAACAGGCCTAGTGCCACAAGCCTTTAATCCCAACACTCAGGATGCAGAAGTTCAAGGCCAACCTAGTCTACATACTTTTAGAGTTTTAGGCTAACCAGGGCTATAAACTCTGCCGCAAAACAAAAATTAAATAACAATAGCAATCTATCTAAAGTACTCTAACATATGACAAATGCACAACATGTTCATACCAGGACCACAGTGATCCATTCTGAGAAGAAAAATAATTAACATATTAATACATGAGCATCATATCCCTGAAAAAAATCAGCCAGACAACGGAAACAAGAAATACAAATTAAAGTAATAATAACTCTCAATGTAGAGTAAATGGATACAACTTACACATTAATTCGTGATTAATTCTTCACAATGGGAAGAAAGCAGACCTAAGTATTACCCCAATAACTCACGTACCGGTAGCTACTGCACATCCTCAACATATTTCAGAATACAATTTCCAGAAAAAAAAAAAACAATCAAGCTAAAATACATCTCATTATGAAATCTATATTCCTCTTAACCTAAGATCCTAGATCGTTTTAAATGACATCTACAAACTGCAATTCCACTTACCAGCACCACGAATGAATGAGCGTGCAAATTCCGGGCTCTGTTTTAAGATCTGCAATTGATTTGTAAGGAATTACTGAGAACTCCTTATTTGGTCTTCAGTACAAACGAAACTTTACATAGGCCTTCAACAGTAGCAGCTTTGAAGTTGCTTTCTCCATCAGATATGCTACAACTAAAGAGGGTTTTTGTCAACTATCTATAAAACTGATAATGTAAGCCTTACCAAGATAAAGCAGGGAAGAGAACAGTTTGACCCTTAGTAAATGCTTAGGTTTAAACTTAATGCTATGAAATGCTGTTTTTCAGGAATCTTACTCCCATTACATAATTAAGCAAGCAGAAATCCACTCGTGGTTGAAGAAACAGTAACAAACCACTCTTAACCCTACTGAACCCGAAGGACGCACGGCCTGCCCTGGCAGTGCGGCTGGGCCCCTGCACACAGAGCACCTCTTGAACAGAACACCTGGAGTGAAGGCGCACAGCGCATGTGCCTCCGAGCTGGAACCTGGAGAGAGATACCTTTGTCCAGCTACAGTGCCCAGATTCTCTGGCACTGGCTTTAAAGAGCAGCTGAAGAGATTCCTAACAACCAAATGCAGAGTGAGTTCTGACAATAGGTATAAAAAGGGTTAACTTCTGGCTCTGACTCATCATCAGTGTTTGTGTGTGTCCCATGCCCTTCCAAACTCTCTTGTGAAACCAAAAGACTAGAAGAGTGTAGGCAGAAGTACTAAGGGCCGGCCACCTTCTTATCTTGACAGACACTGAGCCAAACATGATCTCATGTAAGTCTCAAAGCAACCTCTAAGAAGACACCATTATCACCTACATTTATAGCCAAGGAAACTCAAGGCACAAAACTAATGGCCTAACAACTGGAGATGAGGCAGAAAGACCAAATCATAGGCAGCTAACATGTTAAATTTTGTGCAATAAAATATGAATTCAAGTCCTAACCCTCTGTCTGTGAACAAGACTCTGCACCACCATCAAATTTAAATTCGGTCACGAGAGCTGGGCGTGCTCCTCAAAAAAAAAACCAACACTATATACAGACAGAGACACACAGGAAACAGCCATAGGGAGACTCTCCACAAGCCAGCAAACATCAGAGGCTCCCAGGAGCTGGAAAAAAAGAGGGAAGTCTCAGAAGGAGCCTGGATCCGCCGACATGAAGACAACTAGAATCCAGAACTGTGACAGTGGCAGTTTCTACCGGGTTAAGTTATCCCATTTGCATTGGTTTATGAAACAGAATGCCCTGTCCCGAGAGTTCTCAGCAACTTCTCTATTAATGGTAACACCTCACCGTGATCTATGTGCTAAGGGAAACTAAAGCATGTATTTCCTGTCCTTTTTCTGGACTTCAGTTTGCAGGCGGAATATTCGTTCAACGCACTCTGATCTGCAATGTTGCTGTTTCTTCTTGAAGTGATTCACTCCTGAGTATCTTCTAGAGCAGCTTAGTCACCGCTGCCCCCCACAGTAGCCTGTGGCTTCACCAGTACACCCAGAAATGAGGAACTTAAAAACAGATCAAAGTGCAGTGTCTAGTGGCCTGGCCCAGTTCACCGGAATAAGGTGAGGCCCACTGGGGAGATTTCAGAACCTGAAATTGAGTCTATTCAGGTCCCTGAGCTAGGCCTCTCACAAGGAAAGTGAGCTTCAGCATCTGAGAGCACATATGCTGTCCCAGTGGATCTCTGTCTGGGGACTATCAGGCCCTTGGATGTGCCAGAGTCAGCTCAGTAACCAGGCCATCGTCAGCAGACCTGAAATAAGATGCATCAGGCAGAGCCAGGCACGAAAGACAGCAGATGCCAGCAACATACACTATTTCCACGAACAGGGAGGAAGAACAGTAAGTGTCCACGTAGACAATACAAAGGACATGGTCACCAAGCTGGGATGTTAGGCAAACTTCAAGGATTACTGACCCAGGAAGGGAAACCAGTAAGAGCCAAGGGACCAGCTCTGATGCTGGACTTCTAATACTAGGCTGAAGACTATGCCCGGTACAGAGTGACAACCAAGTTCAGTAAAATATATCCAGGGTAGCTGAGATATCTTGGGGCTGGCACACAGTCTTACAGATTTCCCAGAAAGTCTGTTTTTCAATGGTAGAGTTAAACTTACTGGGTACAGCAGAAAGAGTAGGGATAGGCACTCAAAAATGAGCAGCTTCTGACCCATTGTGCACTTCCATAGTTTTTTTCTAGCAGAACAATGTTAGGGTACCATTTTAGTCTGCTTTTCAAATGCTTTAATAGAGCACCAGAGGTGAACTCTGTTATACAGAGAAAATAATTTTAGTTATCTCACAATTTTTGGATGCTAGTCCCGAACACCAAGCCATATTGCACCATAACAGAAACATGTGTATCTCTGCCTGTGGTCTTTTTACCAGAGACTCAATCATGGCAGCTCTACCAGAATGGCCATCTGATCTAGTCACTTCCCAAAGACCTGACTTTTGAATATCACCTCGTCTTCAAGTTCTCTAACTCTCTCAATGCCGTTAAAAACAGACTGGGGAGAATAAACTTCAACTTGACTTCTGGGGAACAAACCATCTCTAAACACAGTATGCACAAGGTCTTCTAGAACCTCCATCCAGGATAGCCTGAATAAGTGCTGCCCAAATCCCTGGACATAAGCTCGGTATTGAGAAGATCCGCATTGCCCTCTGTTAGGATGCTTGGTGAAGACCAGGAAAATTATGGAACAGGAAAAGGAAGATAGAACCTCTCTATCTATGTCTCCTGGGATTTCAGCTCAATGTTGTTAGTGATTAGAGGTTGGTTTTCTTTTACCTTTCTTCTGTTTTAAAATAAAATGGTTTTGCTGGGCACTGGTGGTACCTGCCTTTAATCCCTGCACTTTGGAGGCAGAGGCAGGCAGAGCTCTGTGAACTCGAGGCTAGCCTGATCTACAGGGTGAGTTACGGGAGAGCCAGGGCTACACAGAGAAACCTTGTCTCAAAAAGAAACAAATAAATAAACAAACAAATGAATAAAATTCAACGTTTTCTCTCTTTGTTGTCCTCTCTGGGTTTTTGTAAATATGAAATATGATGCATTTATAATACTTTGTAAGTAATACAGCTGGTCATTGCAAATTTCATTTCATTTTTCCCATGTGTCTAGATGCAGAGTAACTGAATGTCATCTTCCTCTAGAGCAACGATAACACAGGAAGCACTTATTAGGTTCCAGGCACCCCACTGTTTATGCAGATCCCAAGTACTCGAGACACCAATACACAATGCTCTCTATCTATTCCATACCTGAGAGGAGATTTCTGCTTAGAGGAATCGAGGGAACTGTGGGCTTCACATCTCCGGGGACACTGTCAAACATCTCTCACAGGCGGCCAGAGGCTGAGAGTTGTGGAGACCACACAGTCAAGAGTGTTCAGACACATTCCCAAATTATTTCCCAGAAAAGCTACAGCAGTTTTTACTCTGAAGGGCAAAGTGAGAGTAGCTGTCCCGGCACACCCTGCCAGCACTGAGTGCTCCACTGGGGCGCCAAGCAAGGACACTTTTATTAGGGTATGAATCAGGAAAATCACATTTTATATTTGGACATCAAGAAGCAGAGATGCATTTACCAAGCAGCTAAAAAACCTTTCACATGACTGAGCCTTGCTCATCCTCATTATAAACAAGCATTGATTTTAGTACCTAGGATTTTTTTTTTTTGCTATTTTCTTTTTAAGACATTTTTAATTTTTTTTTAGTATTTCATACAATACATTTCGATCATATTCACTACCCCATCTTCCCCCAACTCCTCTCAAATTCACCCCCTTCCTCCATATCCTCCCCTACTTCCTGTCCTCCCAACCTTTTATTTTTAAAGAACAGATCTTAAGGGGAGCTGGAGAGATGGCTCAGTAGTTAAGAGCTCTGGCTGCCCTTCCAGAGGACCGAGGTTTGAGTCCTAGCACGTATGTGGTGGTTCACATCTAGCTGTAACTCCAGTTCCAGGAGATTCAACACCCTCTTCCAGTCTTCAAGGACATGCCCAGCAAACTCACAGATACACAGGCAGACAAAACACCAACACATAACATAAAAATAAATATTTTAAGACTATATTAAAGGAAGTATCCTGGTCCTTTGGCTCTTATAGTCTTTCCACCCTCCCTTCTGTGACGTTCCCTGAGCCTCAGGAATAGCGGGTGCTTTGTACTTGTATTAATCAGGGGTAGGCACCCAACAATCTCTCGATCTCTGCATTTTGACCAGTTATGGCTTTCTGTAATGGT
Source organism: Psammomys obesus (assembly GCF_907164565.1). Lineage (NCBI taxonomy): Eukaryota > Metazoa > Chordata > Mammalia > Rodentia > Muridae > Psammomys > Psammomys obesus. The sequence goes on along the minus strand of NW_026596345.1, from coordinate 686,694 downwards.
CTCTGACAACTGCCAGAAGAAGGTTCTTTGATGAGGGGTGAGTGTCACACTTATGAGGATAAGTATTTGTGTTATTTCTTAAAGTGAATCAACAAACCCAAACCCGCTACTGTTTAGGAAAAATATCTGAGGTGGGGCAGAGACAACACCACATGTTCAATATACCAATGGCATTCCCCACAAGCATACTGCTGAACTTTATTTCCCATAATCCTCTTCATTTGCCACAAATGTAACTGACCAAAAGAACAGAGGATGGAGCACAAGTAAACACTGTTCCCCAGGACAACCCACCTGACCAGCAGCAGACTCTGAAGCGATCAAGCACTGCAGTCTTACTGCATCACATTATTAATATTCCGGGGTCATTTATATTGAATGAAATGTTTAGGATAGCACTACACGAAACTGTGGCTCGCCCTAAAAACTCAAAATAATAGGCAGTTGCTCATGCAAAATAAACTCACTCACTTAGGAATATACCCTTATACATGCTCTAGCAGCTGAACTTCAGTTCGTTGCAAAAGGCCAGCTAATTTGAATAATGTAAAATGGTGAGCCATAACTAATTGACCAATTAGGCTATAACCAATTATATTTCCTCTATATCTAATTTCTGCTTTCTGAGTCTAAATGTTGCCTGATCATATTGGCCTGAGTTTTCCTCTTGTTTTGCATCTGGGGACTAACCAATTCACTAATTGTTTTGTTTTGCTTTGCTTTGCTTTTAATTGCTCTGCACTACACTCTGTTGAATTTAATTAGTTTAAGAGATTTTCCTTTTAACATTTTAACAGCATTTAGCATTAACTAAGTGACTAGGAAAGGAAAGGCTTCTAAGAACATGTCACTCAAGTTCTACACATCCTTATGGCTCCCTCCGCCACGTATGCACCCCAATTACCTCGATAACTTGGCATCTTTTGTTCTTATTTCCAACCTAGGAACAAAGTGTGCACTTGTGAAACAAGCAGCCTTGAATTTCAGTGTTGGAAAATAGAATTTGCTGGAACATGCAGTTAAAAAGATATTTTAGGGGAAAAAAGCCCCCAAACAAAAAACCATAGCATACCAAAATGCTCCTTACCACTCCCTTGAGCAAGTCCACTTTGAACAGAGGCTCTGCTCCCCTAATGAGGCAGAGTGAATGGCAGTGTTACACAATTTCTACCACACAGTTTAGAACCCCGAGTTTTCTGGAAGCACAGATGTTCATATCTCTGACAACAGCCAGAAGCTGCTGCCAACACATCAGCCTATTTCAAGAGAAAAACAGACACAAATACTAAATGAATGCCAAGTTCTCTTCCAAAGAGTTTTTTCCCCTATTTTTTTTTCAATCCATCCAGCCTGACTCTCTTTTTACTCTGCCCACCAAATACTTTCTGATCTCCAGGACACACCTATTTATCAATTCCAGCCGTCAGGGCTAACCTCTGTGTGCACCCGTCACAAACCCACTCTGTTCTAACTCCAACAGTCTTAGCAAGATATCAAGGTTCATTTGGGTCCCACTTCATGTTCTCACCCCAGATGGGATAGATACATCTTCTTCACCTATGCAGATAGTCTCCCAGGTATCAAAGCTAAGAACACTTGAGCTTAGAGATTCTCGCATATAATCAAGACTTCTGAACTGGAAGCTGTTTTGAAGCTGCCAATTCAATTCAGCCCTGGCTTCTTTGGGATTTGAATACGAAGCAAGGTGGATGAAGCTTCAAAGGAAGAGGTGGTAAATTAAACTCTTTATTGAAATAGGGAATGGCTCTGGTTTTCACTGAATGCTCTTTTCACAGCACCGATAGAAACAGCCTTGCCCCGTCTCTTCAGAAAAAGTGCACTAGCCATGACAATTAGCCAGTTCCACTGGCCCAAATCAGTTCCACTGCTCAAAATATACAAGTGCGGTGAAATTAACTTCAAGGGCATGGAACCAAAGGTGAAGGTGGTGGTGTTCCTGAAATGCCCTGGGTGAGACCAGAAAGCACGTATCCCCTCAGATGCAGACATGTGCTGCCTCTGTCCCCATAAAAATGGTGACCTTTAACAAACGCACTTCAAAATCCAATTGCATTGTACAGCAGAGATAACTGTGGCCCATCGGGCTGCTCTGCTCTGATTCTTAGAACATCTGCCTAACAAGATTATAGCCAATCCCGGCATGAGAAAATTAGCTTTCCTCTGTGTCAACACCATAGACTTCTCACCCCAACTTGATTCACTAAACAAGCACACAGCATTTATCGATTGCTGGTTACGTGCTCAACATCCAGAGATAGAAATGTGACCCGGAAACAAGCCAGCATTATTCATCAAAGTCTTTTTCAGCCTGGGAAGAATCTAATTTTTAAGCTTAAACAAAGAATTTACATATTGCTGGCTGAGGAGCTGGATATTATTGGCTTAATTTACCCCACCCAAGCCCCCAGCCCCACTTCCAAATCTGTGCTTTGCTTTGGCCTCAGGGAGCCACAGCATATGAGTGGCATTAATGCAGATGCTCCCATAACTTGCCTGGTTCTTCTGAAATGTCCAGCTGCTGGCAGGACTGTGCCAAACAGGATTTTGTTTACTCATGAGGCTTGGCTTTCAGCGTTTTAAATGTTCTGTTGAATTTTATTAATACTGAAGCAGGTGTATTAAGGACAGGGTGTAGGCAACAGTTATCGATTAATGAAGGCTTTAGAATGAGGAAAGCGATTCCAGAGTCATATGCTTCCCAGGCAAGAACCAAAACTCAGTAAAGCATGATGTCACACTGGGTGAGGTCACGGAGTCTGGGGTTGTCCCGCAGGGCATTTCAGAGCTTCTCTCGGGGCCTGGCAAGGGCCTGAGTGCTTAGGCTTCTTGGTAAAAGCTACCCTTTGCTGGACTCTCCCATATGCCAGCTGTGTTACACAGAGCACTGCAAAGTCTGCCATCTGTATTATCAGCCCCATTTTACAGAGGAGGAAATTGAACCTTGGTAACACTACATAACTCACTTAACGCCGACACTGAAGGAGGATCCAGTCCCAACTCTATCAGGCTCCAGGCCCCGTGCACTCTTTGCTGTGAGCCTAATCTTCCCCACTACAAGTCATTTCCTAATAAAATATAACAAGAAAGCCTGCACTGTTCTTCATCAGTAGTGTCTGCCCCCATTTCATCAGACAACCTGGTGCAAACCACAATGAGGATGAAACCCGCATCTTTCTACCTAACTTCCAAAAGCTCCCCCTGCTGATGCCAAAGAAAACCAACAGCTTTCCATTTACTTTATCACTCAAACATCACTCCAAGGATGCATCTCTTAATGTTCTGTGATCCTTAGAGTCATGCGGAATGAAATCATTCCTTCTTAGAATGATTCTGACAGCGGGTGTCAGCTCTGCTCCCCTCTCTCTTCTGAATGGTAAGCGTCCTCTTCCAGAGAGAGTGCATCAGCGATCTTTAAACTACCACCTCTGAGGCTGATGGCACTCCCTCACTAAATGATCTGCTTTCCTCAAACGTTTGCCCAGTATTTTACTGCTCTGCAATGTTGTGCAATAATCCACGGACCTTGTGGGGAGAAGACCCGCTGAGGAACGGAGTCCCCTGTAAAATGAAGGTCCACTGAGGGAAGAACACCCCTCCAGGCAAAGCAAACTGTAGAGGACACTTAGTTTTCTCTACCTTTCCTGCTAGTGTTGACCACATGAGACCCTCAGAGTCCCTAGCACACTAGCCCGGCTCACAGCTGTCTAGTACTGGAATTGGCATTAGAATTTTCCCCATGTTTGAATCCTTCCACACATGGGAGAAGGAAACTGTGCAATCTTCTATTAGTCCTTAGTGTTCATGGGGAAATCTTCAAAATGCACTGTCAGGAAAATTGCCAGCTAGACATATTGCCTTGTATCCTCTAATTTAGCCCACGAAAGACTGACTGTCTCCTAAGAGTGTGGCTTCGACTTTCATCTGGATGAACGATATATTCCCCACCATCAGTTTGATACCAGCAAGTTGGGTGAGGCCTTGGAGACTGATATGTTAGCAGCATGGCCAAAGTCTGGGAATTAAGAAAAATAAAATGTGACCTAAAAATAACACAAGCTAGCAATCTCTGTAGAAACTGACAGAGGTGACTTTCAAATACAACTTGTTGCATAAACAAGCTAGCTGTTTGCTAATGAGCGTCTAAGGGCAAACACTATTTAGAACTGGGCTTCTCAACTGTGGTGACCACCAGACAAAGCCTATTTCAATGGGGGCCTTGTGGAACACTTTGGTTTCCAATCTGCAAAAGAATAACACACTCTAAAACAAATGCATTATCATTACTGTTAGGTTAACTTCAGTTACAGAATGAATGGATACAAATCCCAACTATAAACAGGTCTTTAATTTATCAAATAAATATTTATTCAAGCTCTGTTGCCTCTGCCTCACACAAGAAGCTGGGGAAACGAGGATGAGAGATGTAGAGGGCATGCTCTCCATCTTGAGAATGCTGAGGAAAAGTGGGCATTTCTGACCTCGCTCTTTGCTTTCTTAGTTAATTCAGGCTGCTCTAACACAGTGCCATGACCTCAGGCCTCAGTGACAGATATTTGCATCTCTCAACCATAGAGCCTGGAAGTGTGTGACCTGAGTGCCTGTGTGGTCATGTTCTGAAGGATCTCCTACAGACTGCACACTGCAAACTCCAGAGAGGTGATGACGGTTCTCGGAGACTTCTACCCGAAGGACCGTATCGCATCCCAACACCTCTCCTTCTGACACTGTCACATGATTTGAACTATGAACTATGGTAGTGGAGAGGTGCTGGTACAGCAAACACGCACGCACTGCAGCTATTACCAAAAACCAAATGTTTGGATTTTTTTTTTAATTTTTTTCTTGTGTATTTTTTACTGTGTCTCCTAGAGTATCTGGCACTTGGGAAACAGTAGATGTGTCTCTGATGAATGAATGAACAGCAAATACTCTGCCAACAACAAGATGTGACTGTTAACAAGTTATCAAAGACCTTTGATATTCCATGTATAAAATGAGTTAAAAAGGGTCCTAAATGGATTTTTCATAGAAATTGAAGGTGAAATTACACCAAGTTTGATTGGAGGACAAAAAAAAAAAAGCTACGGTTAAACAAGGTTGAAAACCATAATATTACACAGGAGGGGAAGAATTGTGAGTGTAGGCTCTCCCCATCCTAAGCATGTTAATGTAGACAATTTCCCCAAGGGTGTTCTCTTCAATCTACCACTCTGATAGGGCAACAAGCCTTTGGTTGACAAGAGGCTCCAGAACATGTCTGAGGTCTCCAGCACCTGCAACATTCAGCACATTTTGTAAGCCCTTAACAAATATTTGTTCCTGAGGGCCTTTCTAGTCACTTAACAAAGGAGTGATTCTTAAAGGTCTCCTTTGATGTTAGCTACTGTCACTGAGTTAGGAAGGACAGAGATGCTATCCATCTTTCCATTCTGCCCAGCCTACTCCTGACTCTGGCCTGTGGAAAGTTACTCTCTGCCTTTAGACTTTCCATTTTCTCATCCACGGGACAAGAATACTAGTAACAAAAAGACTGTAGTGAGACAACATGATATAAAGCAATCACAGCATCCTTCCCAACAAATGTTCCACAGAGGTCAGTGGTCCACGCTAGTCAGTCTCCTGGCTTTGGCCAATGTCAGTGCCTCCCAAACCCTCCTTGAAATACCGTTTCCCAGACCGATTATGCTTAATATTTCCCTTAAAATTTGTGTCGCCTAGTCTCATCTCACAGAAGAAGTCAATTAAATCACAGATTTAATGTGCTTGTTTTATTTTTTTTTTCAAATACACATGACAAGGAACAAAGAATTACATAAACATTGCTTAAAAACCAGTCTCGGTGCCTAACTCCTTTCCCCCATATCCTGAAAAACATTAACTTGGGATTTCCATGCATGAACCTGTCACTAGTGTGTCCATCTTCTCTTTTGAAAACTCAAACTCACATTTGAGAATACTCACACAACCCTCCCCATTTAATGCCTAAGCAGTACAGATGACCCACACAGCACCTCACTATCAGGTGGATCATGGCCCCTGTCGATAAAAAAATGAGCATGAGTGTAGTTGATAATATCTTTGCTTTTAACTGCAATTATTCCAAAGCCCTTTTAGAGTACCCACAGGCCCATGTTGTCAGCCGGTAGGTGACATTACCAGGAGGCGGTGGAAGAACCAAGAACAGCCTTGGGGAAGAAATTTAAGTCAGAGGAGTCACACTCCTGAAGGGGTTATGAAGACTCCAGCTGCTGCTTCCTCTCACCTTCCCTCCCTCGCTTCTGCCATCCTTTCCACTCCCTCTGTTTACTGGCTGCCATGAGGTGAACACATCTGCTCTGCTCTGTGCTCCCAACTCTGCTGTGCTGCTTCATCCAAGCCAAAAGGCAACTGGCCCAAGCTTTGGTCAACACCTTTGGAAATGTGAGCCACAACAAACCTTTACTCCTTTAAGTTGATTTTCACGGCCATTTTGTCACACGAAAGCTGACTAACACAGTTCCAGAAATGACTCACGGGTTTGCAAGGAAAGACTGCCATGTTCAACTCTCTCTCATGCTCAAACACTTAAATCATTTTCGTGTCAGGCAAATTAGCATATGCAATTATTTGGATTAAATGGTTTGACTAAATGGACAGCTTTTCTGAAGTAGAGTTGACAGAATAAAGCAACATCTCTGTAATGTGCTAAATCAGCTGAGAGATAAGGCATTTAAATACATTTGTGTATGTGTTCACAGGAGCACATCAATGACTCTCTGCAGTAGTTAGAACGGAAATGACCCCCATAGGCTCATATATTTGAATACTTAGGAAGTGGCACTATTTGAAAAGATTGGTGGGTGTGGCCTTATGGAGTAGATATGGCTTTATTGGAGGATGTATGTCACCAGAGGTGGGCTTTGGGGTCTCAAAAGCTCAAGCCAGCCCCAGAGTCTCTCTCTCTCTCTCTCTCTCTCTCTCTCTCTCTCTCTCTCTTCTCTTTTGCTGCCTGCAGATCCGGGTGTAAAACTCTCAGCTCCTTATCCAGCACCGTGCCTTCCTGTGTGCTCCCATGCTTCCTGGCATAAATGTAATGGACTAAACCTCTGAAACAGCCTCACTTAAATGCTTCCGTTTATAACAGTTGCCATGATCGTGGTGTCTGGTCACAGCAATGGAACAGTGACAGACACTATCTTTTCTTTAAAGATTTTTTTATTATCATATTTATTGTATAAGTGTTTTTGCCTGCATCACACGAATTCAGTGCTTGCAGAGGCCAGAGGAGGGCATTAGAATTCCTGTAACATTTTAAAACAACATTTTAAAATTTTTTTCAGTTTATTTACTTTGCATCCCATGGATGCCCTCTCCCTCCTCTCCTCCCTAATATTACCACCCTTTCCCTCCTTCCTCTTCTCCTCTCCTTCTCCACACAGAAATGGGGAGAGCCCTCCTCTGTATAGACCCTTCCCAGCAAATCAAGTCACATCAGGACTGAGCATATCCTCATCCCCCGAGGCCAGGCCAGGCAGCTCTTCTAGGGGGAAGTGATCCAAAACCAGGCAATAAAGTCCATGTTAGACCCCCACCCTCCCCACACACTCCACTTGTCAGGCAACCCATAGGCAGACCAAGCCGCCCATCAGCCACATATGTGGAAGGGACCTAGGTCCAGACCATGAATGCTCCTTAGTTGATGTCTCAGCCATTGGACTGGGTTAGTTGTCTCTGTTGGTCTTCTTGTGAGGTTCCTGTTCCCTCCAGGTCCTTCCATCTCCCCACCCCAACACTTCCACAGGACCCCCCGGAACGCTACCCCATACTTGGCTGCAAGTCAGAGCATCTGTCTCCATCCGCTGCTGGCTGGCGCCTCCCAGATGACAGTCAAGCTAGGCTCCTGTCTGCAAGCAGAGCAGAGCAGAGCATCATTACTAGTGTCAGACGCTGGCTCTCTAGTGTAAGGTGGGTCTCAGGTTGGGCCAATTATTGGTTGGACTTTCTCTCAATCTTTGTTGCCTCTTTATCCCTGCACTTCCTGTAGGCAGGGTAATTTTTGGATCAAAGGTTTTGTCGGTGGGTTGTTGTTCCCCTCCTCCAATAGTCCTGCCTGCCTAGGAGGTTGTCACTTCAGTCTTCATGTCCCCTCCCCCTGTTAGGACAGAAATGACATTTTTAAAGCTGGGTTTTGAACTTTTTCAAATTCTAAAAGTTACAAAATGCGTGTGGCAGAGATGATGGCACCTGGCCAAGAACAAGAGACCTTCCTTCCCCAGCAAAAACTTATGTAGACCTGATCACAGACAAACAGCCCAGTCACCTCAGCAACCAGACAACCAGAGCTTATGCCAACAAGCAGTTCCTCTATTTCAGATATCCACGAAATGGCAAAGAAGAACAATTGTTACTAAACTAGTCATATATGAAATGACTAGGGATGCTACTTTGCATACACTTATGGACTCCAAATACTTAGCCCCTGTCGATAAAAAAAAAAAAAAAAATGAGCATAAGTGTAGTTGATAATATCTTCGCTTTTAACTGCAATTATTCCAAAGCCCTTTTAATAGCTGCCACTTACCCATTTCCAGGCTGCAGCAAATTACAGTTAAAGGAGACAGGAGCTGACAGCTCTTTTCTCCTGTGAATGGCAAGCTGTTCCACTGTAGGAGGGTCCCTGAGCCTTCGCTTAGGTACATCCACCCTGGTCATCCACAAACGCTGCTTCATCGAACAAGTATGATAATACCCAGGCCAATCTGCTGATCCAAAGACACACCCCACAGGTATTGCTAAGGCCTTTAGCAACCTGAAGGGTACACTGGTGTGCGGTGGGGGTGAGCCTCATCTGAAAGGAATTAATAAGCAGACATTATTAATGTCGTAAACTTCATCTTCTGAGGACACACAGCCCAGAGAGCAGAGAACTGGGTCAAAGACAAATTAAAGTATCTATAAAAATTAAATTATTTTCCAAGCTAAATTAGCGCCTAATGAAAGAAAAAGAAACTGAATGATCGCTCTTGGCACCTGGAAAGTGGTACAGCCTGTCCCCAAATATTAAAATTTTATGAACGCAAAAATAACTCGTAAGAGCTTGCAAAACTCAAAAGTAATGAAGCCTGTTATGTTGCTGGTTAGCAGCTGTGACTACATGGAATATTCTATTCCAGACAGGGCCAGGCAGAACCAGTTAACAAGCATGTGTACAATCAGAGCCCAGGAGCTCCTGTCATCTGAACAATGATCAGGACCCAGATTTTCCAGATGAAATTCCTTCCTACAAGGCTGGCTCTTTTTCAAGCTAACACCCAGCCCAAAGATCAAAACAGTAAAATAAAAAGGCGCATTAGAAAGACCCCTAGGAGATACATTTCACACTCTGTGTTTTCAAGAATTCAAAGACTCAACAGATAAAAGGAGAGTAACAACACAAATTAATCGCTGCTCAGAAGCTGGGTGTCGCGCTTTTTAATTAACATTCTGTACTTAATCCAAAAGCAGAAGCGAAACACAGACGTGACATTTATGCCTCTTACAGGGAAGTGTTACCTTTCCCGGAGGCTCTCCCTATTCTCATTCGAATGTGTTTAAATTTTAGACGCAGCCTTGGCAGTGTGTGGAGCTCCATTACGCAAACAGCGTGGGATGGTGCCACCCAGAACTGTGTGCGTGGGAGGAGACAAGGAAGTCAGTCTTCCTTCTCCCAGTGAGGTGCCGACCATCTAGGGGCAGATTTGGGCTTACCTGCTTAAGGCTCTTTTTCAGTGGGACAAAGGAGGTTTGGAGAAAGGAATGCCAGGCAATAATGTTGAAGGAGTTGCAAAGCAAAGCAAAACACCTAGTTTAGAATGTCAGCACCTCACATAGCTTTGTGCCCAGTGAACATCCTTTCTGGGGCTGCTGATCATCAGATGGAACACAGTTCGTTACCTTTGTAGCAGTCAAATATTGAAGCAGCAGCAGCCAGAAGACAGGACCTCTTAGTGGCCAATCCCAAAGAGATAAGCAATTTGAGATATTTATTTTATTACTTGTTTAGTGAGGCCAGGGTACCCTGCTAGATAAGTTCTCCACTGAGCTGTAGACCTTGTCCTACCTGGGGCATTTAAGTCTTTCCTGGGGAGGAGGCTGTGGTGTATGGTTAAAATGTGCTCTCTAAAGTTCCCACACCAGAAGTGTGGTGCCCCGTATGATGACGTTAAAAAATATTTAGACCTTTAAGAGGTCTCTGGGGTCACTGAACGTGGAAGGGATTAATACAATTCTCACAGTTGAGCTCTGGTTTTCTGCCCCGCCATGCAGTCCTGTTTTTGTGGTGGCATCTCTTAAAAGGCCTTTACCAAAGCAGGGTCCACAACAATACCCTGACCCTGAACTGCCAGGACTGTGAACTAAGTGAAACTGTTTTTATTACAGAATACTCAGAATCAGGTGTAGTAACCCATAGTAACTCAATATGGCCTAATATAGGCAGTAAGAGGCAGAGAAAGGGCTGATCAGTTTCAGCACTCTCCCACTTAGCCCTCTTTGAAAATCTCCCTGTGGCTAGATGCTCTGAACCAGGAAGTGGGCGTGCCCAGCAGATTACAAAATGATTGACAGGGCACCACGGTTAGATTAATGTGCTCCAAGGACAGCTGTGGAAATGAGGACGTGGACAAGCGCATGAATTACACTTTTTCTTTCTTTTTTGTTTTCTGTCTCTATACAGAAGCATGAAATAATCCACTAGGGAAAGCTGCCTATTTACAAGGTCAGCATGGCTTTGTGAAGACAACTCCAAAGACAAAAGCAGGTTAAAAAAAAAAGGAGGGGGGGTCTAGAAGTTAATCACAGATCTGCAAAAGGGGCTTCTTACCACAACCACCTGGGGCTTTGCATAAACATGGATCCTAGGGGCTCTCCCAGAATCAGAAGTGTCAAAATTCAACCTTTCATGCTGCTGAGTAGGTTCTGGTGAGTTCTGTGAGGCCATTGGTGACTACTTGCTCTAAACCAATATACAGATGCCTCCTTGCTGCCCATCAGCTTTGTCTAGCCATCAGCTAAGGAGGCCATGAAGCAGGACATAGACAATAGTCGGTGGTGGTCCTGATGCTAGGTTCTCTTTACCCCTAATTCAGTGCTTAAACACTAGACACCACAGGGATCCTTCAAGAACAGGAGCTCCCACGAAGCACAGCTTTGGACTCAGCCTGTAGGAGAGCATCAACCAAAGACTGTAGCTGAGTCTCCAGGATTCATTCTTCCCCGGGACGGCAAATCACTCTCATGGCCCTACTTCTCTGGTTGGCTTTGAGGGCTCAAAGAATAAATTGATGAACAAAGTCCATAATAAAGCTCACAACAGTCCTCAGAACATCAGGGGCATATGAAAGCAGGTCACCGGCCCCACTTAGATTCAGGAAGCAAACTCTGGTACTAGAAAAACCAACTATCTTGAAGTTTACTTCACTATGCGAAGAACAGAAAATACTATGAATTTTTTTATTGTCATGGGCTTTCAAGTGACATCTTTTTCCTACGTAAGTTAAAATAGCATGTGTTTCAGACTGTCAGCAAACTTGAAGAATATGAGAAAAGAGTCACAAGTGGTCTATTCTAGAAGCCCTCTGGTGACAAGCCCTGAACGGCCTTGATACACAATTTTAAAGGACAGGTTAAAAATACATTTTTTCTCACATATAGGTTGTTTTACTGAAGAAATATATACACCCTTTTATATCAAATGCACCCTTAGTAAGGCCAAGGAATTCTCCCATTCATTGATGACATTTTTCTTTTATCTTGACTGCACATGGGCAAAATTTGTACTTACACATGCAGAAACAAAACTTTTAAGGGTTTATAAATGTACCCTAAACAGCTGGCAGGTAATTCCAACCAGGGTCTGTATAAGCCAAGGTCCTCAAAGATGTTTAAAGGAAGTACATGACAAAGTCATGGGGATGGGCCTCATAACTGACAGCTAAAAAAATGGGTAGTAGTGTCAGCATAGCCATGAGGACGGTGTAATTCACACGGGCCTGAGAGTCTAGCTAGTTCATCATGATATTCTAGAATCCAAAAAGATGAGAAGCTTCGCAAACCACTATTATTTGAATATGATTTGAGACTACGTTCCAAGGATCAATTTAAAATTCATCCCACTGCAAAGTGATGAAGAATGTGGACAGCTAACTGTGGTGTGTAAAGGTAGGGGTACTGGGAGATGAGTAGAATTAGGTAGGTCACAGGATGGAGTGCCTATGACTGAACACTGGTGGTTTCTTGGAGAGGCCAAAAGGAACACGCGTGTATTCCTTCCTCCTCCCACATGATATTCTGAGCCAGCATGGAAATCAGCAGACATACCAGTGGCAGACCCTCGACCTTGTACTCCAAAACTGTGAGGCAAAATAAACTTCTTTATGAAGTTATCTAGCCTCAGGCATTTTCTTATAGTAATGAGAGAACAAACTAACACAAAAGCCTACAGAATCCTCACTCGGTCTGTATGAACAGAAATGTTCCCGTGCAAGTGAAGAAAGGTGAAGCCTAAATCATAAAAACTAAGTTTTGACCTCTGAACCAGCTCCCAGTATACAGACCCAGGATAAATGCAAGGTCAGTTTCCTTTGAAAAAGAGTGTTACTATACTGCCAAAAGCGTAGCTTGCCAATGTCTCTCTTCTCATGCTGTACCTATACACAGTGTTTGCTCAGACTGTCTGTGTACTAGAGAAAAGGAATAAGTCAGTTCTTTCAGGAACTAGTGGACAATGGCTTAGATGACACCAATTCCAAGAGACCCCAAAAGCCTACAGTGGCCCCAACTAGAGAAAGAGCTCATGGAAGTCAAGTCGTCTGTGGAGCCTTACTTCAGGCTCCTCTCTCTTTCTGTAGGCCCCTGATACCATCCTGTGGCTATTTCTCAATGTCTGGAGAGAAGAACAGACATGTCTGAAGAGAGGCATCTTCATCAACTCGAAGCATCCCCACATTGATGAAGCAAGGAGTTTTCTGTTTTTCTGCAAGGGGGAAACTGTCTGGAGAGGGTTGGAGCACATGGTTCCAAAGGCCCAGATCTGCTTTGTCACTTCCAGAGAGAACTCAGCATTTAAGTTGAAAGTTGCAATGTGGGTGCTCTTTGGTTTCAAAGAAATAGGCTCAGCTCAGCACATGGACATCAGGAAAAATCATTCCAACAAGAAAGAGCCCAGGCACTATCAAATTTCAATTGCTAGCTGAAAACCCCAATAGCTGCTCCAGATATAATATGCAATTATAGCCCAGAAACATAAATTATCAAGGCCACGGTCCTTTCATAATATAATAAATGAAGTATGGGCAACCACATATGTGGTAAAGATCCCAACCCCCAGTGTGTGTCACAAATACCTGGTTACCCGCAGGAGCTGGGGAAGAAGGAAAAGAAAAGAAACAGACTCTCCAAGTTCAACACTGACTGTCCTGAGGACAAAGGTGAAGGGGACAGAAGTGCTAAGGTCTGACCCATAAAAAAGGCTTTGACATTTCTCGCCAGTTGCAATCTTCTCTGTTTATGCCCCGAGGGCTCTGTGTGACTAGTAGATAATTATGAGGAGGCAGATAAGTACTGAACCTTCAGCAGAGGTGGTAATAGAATAGCAGAAGGGCGTTGCTCTCCTCTGGCAAGCTCCTGAAGTCCAGGGTATATCTGGACCCAGTGGAATGACACTAATTGAGGCCTCTGGGGAATGGGACACCACAGCCAAAGTCATGTGCCTCCCCACATCTCACATAATCTCTGACCCACAGCTTGAAGCTCTTTTGTCAAGGTTACCTCAGGAAAGGCTGGTCTTCAACAAACTCGGGGCAAGGAGAATCACATGTCCATCATTTCTGAATGTAGTACTCCTGGGGCCCTGACTCAGAAAGGCGTATGAAAAGCTTTAAAGACTGAAAAGGAACACAGAGGAAGCACACATGGATAACAACGCTTCCTTCTACACATGACCACTGGTACCTCTTACAGGCTTAGCGTGGCACACCTACTTAAATCCTGAAGGCTACGAAAGGGTGACATCATTAACCATAAAGTAAGGTGACATGTGCACCTGCCAGCACAGTGAAAAGTGCACCCAGGAAGCCAGCATTGGCAAATGCCCAGAAGGCTCCCAGAGAACAACATAGTGGTACCATGTGGACCAGAGGAAGATGTGTGCTCAGGCACTTCTGAGACCATCTCTGTGCACCAGCCCTACAGACTATGTGATTCTTTTTGTGTGACTTCTCTTCTGCCTGACATTTGCCCTTCACATTCATCTCTCCCTGATTACAGCTAAGCAGAAATTCTGAGCTCTGTTAACTGCTTGCTGGAGAAGATGTATGTGTAGTCCCTGTGGAGACGAGAGCAGGAACAGGGAAGTCAAAGAGAGGACATGCCCCTCCCCAACTAGTTCTCCCTGTGTCCCTCCTTGTCTGCACACAGCTGTCTATTGTGTCAACTGTGAACTGAGCTCCCCCTGTACACTGAGATCTGCCTTCTGCTAGAGGGCAAATCAGGTCATACCCAAAGAGGTGCCTCTCCTCATCACACAGGCGATTCCTCACACCTGCCTGCCAACTGAACCCAGGACTCACAAAGGTTCTCACTAAACATCGACAAAATGAAATAAGACAGCAAACACAGAGAGGGCCAGTGCAATGCACAGAGCTAAGAGTAGCATATGAAAGGATTAGAAAATAAATTAGAGGAAACTTGAAGGATTTAGAATCCATTTCAAGTGCACGGGAAGAAAATCTCTCTGGGAGAAGGGGCCCAGGCTGACACAGGGGCAGTCTCTGGTCCCACCCTCAGCTGGCAGCCTGCTGAGGTTTGGACTTGGCTGTTCCTGATTCTCTCCTGCACTCCTACAAGGATAATGCATCTCTCAAACTGGATCAGAACCAGCCAAGATCTGGCTAAGCTGCAATCCCCAAGCCCCTAAGAGTCTGAGGCCCTCTCAAAACTGAGACCCACATATCCAGGTCCTCTGTTATTCCTAAAGGCTGCCAGATCTACACCGAACCACTCCTTTAAATTGCTGCTTAAAATCTGAATGACTTAAACTAATGACTAAATTGATTCTTTTAGAAATTGTTGCATTCTGAAAGGAGCCGTAGTAGCAGCCATACTGTGACCAATGTGAAATGACATATGATTTACACATCAGGAAGAGCTTTTCACAGCATAGACGCTGCCCTGTCGGTCCTTGGAGAAAAGACATGGGTTGTTGCCCATGAATAAGAGCCCAGACCCACGATGCCCCTTAGCCTGACTCCCCAATTTAACACAGGGCTGCAGAGCTATGGACCTTAGTCCTTTCAAAACCAAAGTCCGCCTTTCTCACCGCCTTTGGCAAGAACACCTCTTTTCCCCCTGTAAAATTCTTTCCACGTTTCCCACACGATGATAATATTAATTATTTCTAATTAATTAATTAACTAACTAATTAATTGATGCTCCCACTACAGGCCCTCACAGCACCGATAATTTCACATCGCACTCCTCAGCCCCACTTGAAAAGTCCCACACAGGGGCTAGGGAGATGTTTCGCTGGCTAAGAGCTCTCGTTACTCTTGCAGAGGACCCAGTATTCCACTGCCATCACCCAAATAGTGGCTCACAACCAAATGTAACTCCAGTTCCAGAAGATCTCATGCCCTCTTCTAGACCTCTGCAGGCACCAGGCCTGCAGAGGGTGCACAGACTTGCACGCAAGCAAAACACCCCCACACACAAAATAAAATAAATTTCTTAAGACTGTTTTTAAGAAACGTCAATATGTAGTTTTGGAAACCCAATAATGAATGTACATTTCTTGCCTAGAGATTGCATGTATAAACTTGTTTCTATGTACTCTTCTTGAAGAAGACTTGCTAATGTTGCAAAGCTGGTACTCGGTAAATATGTGTGAGTGAAAAAATGAATTTAAAATAAATTCCAATCAAACACTGGGGGCAAATATGGATTCGGGAGCAATTAAGAATTTAAGGTAGTCAGGCACTCCTTTAATCTCAGCACTCTGGAGGTAAAGGCAGGCAAATCTCTGAGTTCCAGGCTAGCCTGGTCTACAGAGTGAGTTCCAGGACAGCCAGGGCTACACAGAAAAACCTTGTCTCGGGGAAAAAACTTAAGTGCCTGTTTGTCCCTTTCCTGAAAGTCAAGGGCTCTGATAACTTTCTAGTGACAAGGGCTGGCATACCACAGTGCATTCTCTGCTACGCATGACCCTAAACACTCTCTTTTGCATGTGTTTAAATGGATGGACCCCATTCTTCCCACACAATTCCTAGATGTGGAAAGAAAAAAAAAATTATCATTAAAGCTGGTACTGGTCCATTTCTCTGGGCCTTGGTTTGATTTGGTTATGAACCACTGCCTTAAGGGAAGCAATTCATTGTCTGAAAAAGAGATGCACTTTGAAATAAAAACTGACCAGGAAATTTTCACAGTGACTTCTTATATTCCATACACCCTTGCAGGCCTTAACTGACCTCAGACTTTTTCATGGTATGCCTTCAAATGCTAAAATTATTAGCAGCATATTTGAAAAGATTCTAAATGAACTTCAGTCAGCAGTAATTGCAACAAAATGTCTACTACACAAAATGATGTCTCCTGGGAACAGGAATCGCCTGTTCTGCTCTCTTCTCTAGTCTGTCTTGCAGGCAGCTGGCTGCAGATGGGGTGATGGCCTGCTGACATGACTGCTCTTCCACATGCTCCTGAGGTGGCAAAACTCTTAGGACAAATTGCTCCTCATCTGTGGTCACCAAGTACAATGACCCACTCCACACAGCGTTCCAAAGCCACATGCTCAACCAAGGCAAAACTCAGTGTCAGAAATGGAGGGGATGCGGACAGCTAGAAATGTCTCCTAAGATAAACTGCAGAAAAGGGCACAACTGTGAGGCGCGAAAAGGAGCCAAGGCGCTTGGAATCTTTTAACTGATGGCTTACACGGCGCGTGAGCAGAATTCCTCAGTTTCACCAGAACCCTGCATCTTATGACACAGACCTTTCCATGCCTCCTTAAATATGTTTGACACTGGATTCCCTTTCAAGCTCTGCACCGAGGCTGACAAACAGGAAGGGGCAACCGTGGCATCACCCCTGCAGAGGCTGAAGGGCTCGCACCACTCTTCTTGGAAACAGCAAAGAAAAAGACTGAAATTTGTATATGCCGAGGATCGTATGTAATTTATTGGGTCCAACCGAGATCTCCACGAGATCTGTGCCCAGTAAGCGGCATTTCATGACTGCAGCCATGGTCTCATTTCTGAAGCAAAGTCTGGAGAAGTTCATCCCCACCTCAAGCCTATGCTTCCATTCATGACACTTTAGTGTCTGAACTGAAGTTCATCTTTCATTTAACCCATTCACAAAGGCCATTACTAAATGAACATTGAATGGGTACCTGAGCTACTCTGTAAGCAGATAGCAAGCCTGTATGCTAGCTGCTGCCTTCCGGGAGGAGCTTAGAGAGCAGAGCAGTTACCCAAACAAACAATGGCCAGAACCAGCAAATAGAAATGGGAAAGGTCGCTGCAGCTTAAAGTGAATGTAGAATAAATTGTCCTACATGGAACATTTTGAAAAGTGAGAAAGTTGATAAAATCAATTATGCAGAATAGCGGAGCTCTTGTGGGTACAATCCTTCAGCCATGGCCGTTTTCCTCCCTGTCTCAGGTTTGGAGTAACTTTCAATCTGGCTGACAGCCTAACCAGCCAGTTGAGGATAAAGGAGAAAGCTGAACAGTTTACACCCACCCACATTCCACCGAAACTTTAAGCAGTCTCTTACTTTCAAGGAGGTTCTAAGTGATTCAAAGGGGGGTACTTATACACTTTTGAGGACCACCCTTTACAAACAACATAATCCTATAAAACACAGCTTGTCTGAAATGCCTGCCCTTTGCTGTCCACCAAGACCCCACTATCTTGGGAGTTTCTCACAGAGCTCCTGTTTGTAGTTGGACAGGTGTCCAACAGCCCTTTCCCAGAAAGCTAGGACCAAAGGATGAGAAGAACCCTGAACAGCAACCTCCAATCTCTGTCCCCAGTGGGAATTAACAGTAAAGGGAAAATTCCAAGTTGGCTGGAATTAAGCTAGGAGATACACACCCAATTGGTGGTATCATCTCTTACATTGGTTCATTTAATTCACAATTGATGATATTTATCCTAATGTGGCAGTTTAAGTCTCTGTTTCTGAAGCACGGATGTATGAAGCAAACTCTAGTTGAGATTTTTAAGAGGAATGGCTTAGGCCTCTTAAAGAAAATTAAATAATCAATCTTGAGTCTTTAAATGAGTATACCAAGATGTTGGTGCTAAAAAACCTGCATAAGAACCACTGATAAAATCAATGGCATCAACAAAAACAGCAAAACCAATGCACCAAAACCACTTCATAGTCATAGTATGAAAGTTACCATGTCAGCAGCTCAGAGGCTACGGATTTCCATTAACGCCATCTGTCAGATGTGAAAAGTGAGGCTGAGCAGGATAATGAACTTACCTCACCCAGCTGAGTCTTGAAAATCAGCTAGACTCCTACATTAAGATGTACATGTTTATTTAGTTCCAAACTTCAAAGCACCATCCTTTTCCTCTTCCCAAATCCAATCAGTTATCAAACCCTCCATTTGTTTTCTTCAGTGGGTGGCTGTTACATACTGTCCTCCTTCCCCTGTGTCTGCGCTGGCTGACATACAGCTGTGGGGTCAGTTGGGAAGTGGGGGTGGGGGAGCCTTTCCTCATAGCAAGCTCACTGCTGGATTTATTTATTCCTCTCCCCAAGACTGAGTGTTTGTTTGGGTAGGTCTAGAAAAAAGAAGCTGGTAAGTGTCAACCTTCCTTAGTTCCTCCTGCCTGCTTACTGTCTAACCTTTTGTCCAGGCTGCTGCAATGGGACAGGGGTCCTCATGAAACCTAGACTGACTGTTTTTCTTGCCCTAAGAGCCTTTTCAGCTTTTCTGTCCATTCAACCCACTTTCAAGCTCCCAGCAGAACGCAATCCAGGCCTCATCCAATCATTTCTCCGCCACAGACTGCTGAGCTCCTGGAGCAATCTTTCTTTTAATAATAAATTTTCTACATTTTTCCCAAATGATCATCTGTGTACTCCTTTCTCTGCGATCTGCAAACCAGGCAGTACTGTTTAGTCATATTTATCTCTTACCTGATCTTCTTCTCATTCATCCATCCCCAGCAAAGCTCCAAATGTGGAGGGCCTTGGCCACAGAACATCCTGTGCTGTTAAAATGGCTGTGGCACGGCTGACTGAAGGAAGGATGAAGAAGTGGGTGAGGTACTGGGAAGGGCTAAGCCTAGAAGTAATACTTCAACTTAAGTCTTTCTATGCATTTCAGACCCGTATGTGGACATTGTGTGTGTGGGCATGCGCACCCATGCCCGCACAAATTCTGTTCAAATCCTGAGAAACAGAATTCAGGCTTTGTCTACTCTGAGCATGGACTTTATTACTCAACTGCATCTACTCCACATTACTTTTTAAGAATTATAATTTAAAAAATAAAGTTTTTATGCTTCTCTTATGCAAATCCAGACAGACGTTTTTCACATATTCCAAGCAGAACACATATTGATTGAGAAAACAGTTCCAGTGAGCCTAAGTCACTTGCTGGCAGTGGAGAGGGTCCAAAGAAGATGGAAATGTATTCATTCCTTGATTTAAAAAAAATGCTTTAACCTGATTCCCATTCAATGAAGGTGACAAGTGTTGGAAGATAGAATTTAGCACCTAACATCATTCCTCTGCTTCAAAGGACCCTTTACTATTAGGTGAGGCACACCTCTCTCTCTCTCTCTCTCTCTCTGTGTGTGTGTGTGTGTGTGTGTGTGTGTGTGTACATGACACTACTTACTACAGGAAAGAATCTGTCCCATTTCCCCAAGCCAAAATGTTTAACTAGTAGTCATTTCCACCAAGTGGCCCATAATTGGAGTAACTATAAAAATCTAGGGCATGGTAGGGCAGGGTAGTGTGGGGGTGGGCAGGAGTCAAGTTGAAACCAGCCTTACTGAGTGTTATTGGAATTCACTCTTCGCTCAGCCAAAAATGTGCAGTCTGACCAAAGCAGTCCACTGGCTCAACTTCCCAAGCCACAGGCAAAGCTACTGTGGTTTATACATTTGGGTTAAAGAGACCCAAAACAGAAAGAAAGAAAAAAAAAATATATATATATATATATATATATAGAGAGAGAGAGAGAGAGAGAGAAGAGAAAGAGAAATGCATTATAATTCAAAATTAAGGGTAATTATGTATATCAGCCTGGAAAATATATCTCATATGGTACACTCAGTCACTGAACCCCAGAGCACAAAACTCCGGTGCTCCAAATACAATCTAAAACTGAAAATAAAAGGTACAAAGGGCGGAAGGAAGGGTGGAGGGTTGCTACAGGGCTGTGGCTCGGAGAAGGCGGCTGCCGCCTTGGGGAAACACGTTAATAACCAACCCAGCGGTAGGTTCTGTGTGGCATAAGCCACCAGTTACTGTTCTCAACACTACAGCTGCCAGAGGGGCCAAATAGGAGGTTGGCATAAAATTGCATAAGAAAATAATGCCACAGGATTGCACAGAAATCTAAAGCACAGAGTGGGTAAGGGCTTCACGTAAGCCAATACCATTACAGTTTCTCCCCGGCCCTGCTACAAGGTCCTATTTCACTCAAAGGACATCCATATCCATTACCAGATGCTCAGCCATGGTGCATGTGCCAAGCACAGGAGCAGATACTGTCCTCAGGTACCAGACTCCAAGCAGACATTTCTTTACCCTGTGACCAGGCCTCTAAGCTGACAGAAGCTATGCTGACTGCTCCTTACCACCCTGCTCCATTCATTTACCCTATAACTGTTATGTAAAGGTCACAGTGAATTCTGAAACCAGTAGTCAAACTCAAATCCTCACTAGCAAGCTGGCATGGGGACTCACTGTTTGGCTTTCTTCTGCCAGGACTACAGGAAGGAGAGTAGAGGCAGACTGGCAACCATCTGACTTAGGAAGATAATTGCAATTTAGCAGTGAGGGAAGTCAGGGAGGAAACGGAAGCAAAATAAATGGACACAAAGGGTGAGTTCCCCATCTGAGAGGACACTACCTTAAATTTAGGCTCCAAGGAATAACCAGTGACAGAAAACTGGGGCACTTACAACTGTGGTGAGAAGTCTGGTCAGATTTCACTTCAGAAAACAAAGCAGAGGTTCCCAACCAGGCCAGCAAGGGGAGAAGAAGGTGAGGGCAGGGGAAGGCTAGGGTTGGCCTCTGAGCCACAGACCTACAAAGTGTGGATATGGTTTCAGTGTTCCTAAGTGATGATGTTGCAACCTAGTGAACAAAGAGCAGGAAAGCTGGTGGGCATCCTGCAGTGCCTGGGAGAGTCCTCAAAAGACCGAATTATCTAGCTCAGAATGGCACTAAAATAAAGGGCAAATAAAAGGGGAACTGGTCTACAATCAGAAAAAGAGTAACATCAGCAACCTCTGCGTTGCCCTAAGAAGAGCCATCCCGCTTAATGGGCTCAGGTCGCAGGTTCCCTCAGTGAGCATTAATCCATGGTCAGAAGCAACACTATGA
This sequence comes from Psammomys obesus, assembly GCF_907164565.1. Taxonomy (NCBI): domain Eukaryota; kingdom Metazoa; phylum Chordata; class Mammalia; order Rodentia; family Muridae; genus Psammomys; species Psammomys obesus. The sequence goes on along the minus strand of NW_026596345.1, from coordinate 665,078 downwards.
CAAGCTGACAAGTGCACCATGAAGTATATTCCCCTGCCAACTGCTCCCTCCCAATAGGTTCCACAATTTTGCTTGCACGATATCTCATCCACAATTTTTTTAAGTGTTGTTGGCTAAAGAATATGTTATCCTTGGCAAAGTCCTTCCTCTCTTCTTCCTTCCCTCCCTCCCGCCCTCTCCCTCTCTCTCCCTCTCTCTGATTAATAAATTGCCTTCATCCTCCAATATTGTGACCTTGGCCTATTGGTATATAAAGCCCACAGATGGATCTCGATTCAAGGCTAAGGACAACTTGAGAATGCACTATCCAGAGAAGGATCAACTCTGAAATTCTCCATCTCAAGTGGTAGGAGAGACATCCCAAGCCAGACACCATGGCAACCTGATATCTATGGGACCCATCCATCCTAACTAAGGAGAATTCTGAGACTTTTTACAGAGCTGAGACTCAAATCCACATAGGTCAAGTACATGTTATATCACTATATAGGCACTACCCCCACCTGAACCAAGGGCATATCTTCCTTATGTTTACATTTAATTTTTTTAATTTATTGTATGTCTCTGTGCATACATGTGTGAGGACGTGGGTTGCGCATGTGTGCTCATACATGTGGAGCCCAGACAACAACCACGGGTGCCACTCTTCAGGTACTCTTTACCTATTTTTTAGACAGCATCTCTTGCTGACCTAGAACTTGCCAATTACACAAGTTCTACAAAAGACCAGTAAGTTCTAAGTTTCCCTCCATGACCCCCACCTCAGCATTTTTATATGAGTTCTAGAGCTCAAACTCGAATTCCCATGTCATAAAGGCAAGCACTTTACCAACTAACCGTATCCTTACCCAGTCCTTGTTTGCTTTGTTTTTGTTGTTTGTTTGTTTGGGAAAGTGGTTGGTTTTTTTTTACTTTGTTGTTGTTGTTATTGGTGGTGGTGGTGGTACTGGTGCTGGTTGGGTGGGTGGTTGGTTGGTTTTGGCTTTGGTTTTAGAGGGAGCTGTTTCTAATGCCAAGGCTGGCCTCACCAACCTCCTGGTCCCAACATCTCAAGATCTGCTGTCATAGGTAGTAGGCACTACACCCTGATAAATCAAGGGTATTCCTAACACAGTGGAGATGTCTCTTGATACCACTGCACCAACAAGGTGAGTAACTAATCAGGACATACATCATGGTGTGGATAAAAGAAATGACGAAGAGGCACATCAGTCTCATGGTCTACTCTTAAAAGAACAATGCTTCATAATGCCGTGCCTGGGCATCAATCCCCTAGCCTACCGCTGCTTATCCAGAAATTTTGCCATCCCCCTCCAGCACAGCTGTCCTAGAGTAGAGCAAGTAGTATGTTGCCAGCATTTTCTACCGAGGAAAGCTGTGTTCTCTACGTTAACTGTTAAAATTAAAATAGTCCAAGTGTAGCTTCAATTCCTAAAACTGAGGTTCCAATTATAATCTTGCTCAGATTCTGGAAACCGGTGTTTGTGGGGGCTCAGAACACGAAGAAGCATCTCCTTCTATTTATACATGTGACTAATTTCTCTACTCAGCACTGGGCCAGGTTGTTGCTGTGGCTAATTCCATTTGATGAGACAGCATTCCTTCACCCACACATTCCTGCCTCAGTACCTGTTTGCCTCACTTTAGTCTGCTTAAGTTGTACCAGCACCTATGGAAGGCTGAAACACAAGGAGTTAATTTAATCATTGATTGTGGCAAGGCTTGGCAGGCCTCAGTTCCACCTACTACACATCAGTTGCCATTGTTAATACTTAAGACAACTTAGATTATCCAGGAAATGGAGCACAGCAGCCAGTGTATGCGTGGGGTACACAGACTGGCTTTATTGACTGGCTTTGCTGAACCTACTAGTACTATGTTGAGCACTCAGACACTCTCTAAGGCCACACACTTATCACAGAAGCCACACCCTGTCTGCATGACCCTTCTGATTTGGACAGTGTTGAAGTTCTTGGCCTTTGGCTTTGTTCTTTGGCTAGCCAGTCTTGAGGACGAGTCAGCAGGAACACCTAATCTAATCACCCATCACAGCAGCGTGGCTACTACCCAAACACAATGGCTGCCTCTGCAAATCTCCAGAAGTAATTAGCTCATGCACATAGGGAATACCAGGTTGGGGGGCTAAAACTGGAAAGGAAAGGTCCAGCAGAGTAAATTTCCAAAAGCTCAAAGCTAATATTTGGACCAGAAAAAAAAAGTGGGCACTTTTGATTCCCTTCTAGATATATCGAGAGCTACTGGGGATAATCCAACTCTGCATCACCGAAGTCAAGAGTGGCTCACTTGGGTCCCCCGTTCCTTAGGATGGTGGTGGCATCTGGGCCTGGCACAACGACAAAGCCTGTAAACAGCAGCATTTTAGGGTGAAGTCAAAAAGGCTGACACTGCATTTCGTTCACTTGAAAACAGCATCTTTCACAAGAAATTAAACAAACAATATTTTGTAAAAGGGAAACAGCTAGATGCTTCTGAAAGCACGGCCCAATGGATTCTTTTCCACAAGAATTCCTGGCAAGTTGGTGAAAAAAAATCTCTAGTATTATTAAAGCAAGTTTTTAAAAAACTCAAACCCAAATGGAGCTACGCATTCAGTATATAGGTCTCAGGGTCTGTTCTGTGTGACTCTAAGGACAGAACCCACGACCCGGCGCATGCTAATCAAGGATGCTACTGATACATACATATATGTGTGTGTGTGTGTGTGAATACACATATACGTACATATACATATATATTTAGATGTATGTATGCATATTTTCCCAGCCCTTGTTTCTATGAAACAGCATGTTGCTATGTATTTCTAGCTGGTCTTACACTAGCTATTAATCCAGGCTTGGCTCTAACTCAAGATCCTTCAGCCTCAACCTCCTCAGAGGACTGGCCTTCTGCTTGCTTCCATTTGTGTTTTAGATTGCTGATCCAGACCTGCTAAGTGGGTATCAGGCTCTCCTCCTGGGCTGCAACCTTAAGCAAACAAAGCACAATGTTCGTTGACTTGACTTGATGTTACACAACTCTTGCAGCAAACACTTGAGGCTTTGTAAGGCAGAGAGGTTTAGTAATCTCCCACCTTCTCCAAATTCAACAGGATGTCTAACCGTGCTATCTATTTGGATGGCTGCAGGCATTACAGAGTGGTCGCAGACTTCAGTGAGAAACCTTCTGGCCCACAGTTTCTGGGTCAGGATGGCAAATACTATCCTGACAGGATCCCTCTGGAGCTTCGGGGCTGGACCAGGTCATGGAGTAAGCAAGCATGCATTGGTGCACTGCTTGCTATGCCCCAGCCACATCCTCTGGGCCAGAGCTTCAAAGCCCTCCCTTCCTGCACACACCTCTCCCCACCCACTCACACCAAATACCCAAAGCAAGCAAATTACTTGTGAAAACTCTAGCACTGACTTCTCACCGGTGCTGAAGTTTCAGAAATGCTTACAACTCAGCAGCTCTTGGAGAAGGGCCTCATCCTTTTCATCTTCTTTTCCCAGGCCTTTCTCTTGCTTCTCTTCTTCATCTGTCTCCCAGATTTTTCCCTCTGCCTCCCTCTCCTGGCCTTGCTAGCAACCTATTCTCCTCTGCCTTCAATTCGGCTTCATCTCTGTGAGAGAGTGCATACATGGGCCTCTTGTGGCTTCTCCATAATGCCATCCTCCAAGGGAGTATTTCTCTGGCTTAAAGCAGCACAGGCTTTGAAAAGACAGCCTCCAGGGAGGGAGGGAGGGGCTACAGCACATCAGGAACAGCTGGGCTTTTAATAAAGTGCCCTGGCTTTCCTACGATGACCCAGGCAATGGCCTCTCTGCGCCTTTCCTCAGCCTGCGGTTCTGACAGAGGGATGTAACCAAGGCAGAGGGAGTCTGAAAGGCCAGTGGTAGACTGTGGAGGAGGGGACCAAAGTATGGTAAAAACCTGGCTTCCTGTTCACCACTGACACTGGGATTTTCTTAGTAGGTTTCCACAGTGGCCTCTCCCAGCACAGACTCTTCATCCATTAATCAGCAAAACATTTGCAAAACACACAAGTACCTCGTACCCCGAGCTACAAGTCAATCTAAATCTGGGAACATGGTCATCAGGCTGCTCAAACTTCCATTCTAATGGGAGAAACAGTGATAAAATAAGCAAGTGACTAAATACTAAGAGGGAACCAGGAGTAGCACAAGAGGACCCAGGCAGCTGTCCACCTTTAAAACTGACAAACTGACAACAGAGAGGCCTGGAGGAAACAAAGGATGAGTCATCTGAACATGTGAGGGAAAGCTCCTCGGGCAGAAGAATAGCATATGCAAAGATCCTGGGGAGAGAAATCAGTAAACAAGAAAAATGTAAGAAAGTCAGAATTGCTGCCATTAACAAGGACATGCTGCTGTGGCGGTGGAGGTGGTACAGAGCCATCCATCACACGACCATCAACCCTGTGGCCCAATGCCTGTTCGGGTGGGCACTGAGTTTCTACAGACTGTGGTCTTCCCACAGTCTGTAAACTTCCTGTTCCCCAGCTTACTCTTCCTCCTCACTGTGAGCCCCCATAGCTGAGCTCATTCTGTCAGTTTACCACTCCATCTAACTAGAGAACAAGAACTGAGTAGCAAACACAGTAAGAAAGGCCACATGCACATTTAATCACAATTCTGAAAAGACAGCAAATGTGCCAGAGTGAAGAGCGGAAGATCAAAAGTTCAGCTAGGAAGGAAGGGGAGGGGGACAAGCAGGGAGGGAAGAAGGGAGGGAAGAAGGAAGGGCAGGTAAGAAAAAAAAAAAAACGAGTATGGAGTCTCTTACAAGCCTGCAAGTGGCTGGCTTTAAACTCACTAGGAACCCCAGTCCTGTAAATTGGGGGAGTGGAAACAGCAAACCTTGAAATAACCTTGGGGAGCTGCTGAAGAGGTGAGGCACGTGGAGATCATGACCAGAAGCCCTTAATGGACCAGCTCTACTGGCAGCTTTCCCAATCTAACAGTCACTGCAAGTAAACTGCATCTTCCTGTCTCAAGTTGCTCTCAAAGATGTTCGGTATGCAAACGCTGTTCATTTTTATTTTGTATAGAAAAGAAAATAAAAATTCAGAGATTCTTCCCTGGTCTCCTTCAAGTCACAACCTCCTCTCTGTATCTTAAGCTGTCTGTACTGGCCAGAGGCTCGGAGCCCCTTGGTGCATTTCATGGAGCTCAATGAGCCTCGGGAGCTGTCCAGAGGCCCTCGGAGCTGTCCCTGCTTGGGGCCAAACTCTGCAGCGTCAGGTCAACCCAAGTCCAACAAACCTTGCCCTAGCTGCCTAGTACAAAAGACAGGACCGTCAGTGGGAGAGAGAGAGAGCCCCCAACTCCGGGGGTCAGTGGGAGAGCGCCCCCACCGCAATCACGCGCGCGAGCACACACACACACACACACATATATACAAATATATACCTAGCGCGCGCCCGCGACACAGCACGGACTTCCCAACCCCACAGAAGCGCACCGCGGCCGGCTGAGTTCAGGGTTTCCTCTTCCTCAAAGCAGCGGGGCCACCGCGGCGCGCCGCTCGCTCGCTCCCTCCCCAACGCCCCACGCCCGCCGCTCTCCCGGGAAGGCGCGCAGTCCGCCCTCTCCCACGCCAGCCTCTCCATGGAAGCCCCCGCCGCCCTGCCTGGCCCCAGAGGGAAGCCCCGCGTGGCCCCGGGAGGCGGGTCTTTCCTAGCGAACGCCTGCAGGGGTCCCCGCCAACCCATCGCGCCCCCATCCCGGGAGCGCGCTCTCCGGGGATTCCCCTCCCGTCTGCGACACCCGAGTGAACCCCGGAGTCGTCTCGCCGGCCGCCACCACTCCGCACAGCTTCCCGGCTCTCCGGCCCCAAGACGGCTGGCCGCAAGGTCCCGGGCGCACTCCGCGAGGTCCCAGCACCCCTACGCCGGTGGCGCAGCCCGCCGGCGCCCCCTCCAGCCGACCCTGCCCCGGCAGTCTCCACGGGTCCCGGCCCAGTGCCCCATGTCGGCGCCGCCCCCGGTGTCCGCTGCCCCCGTGTCTTCAGCCGCTCGGGACTCCCCTCTGCCCAGACCTCCCAACTGCAGCGCGCCCGCAGCCCCCACCCGCGCGCGCCGCGGGGCCCCGGGAGGAAACAAAAGTGTCTCCGCGGCGCCCTGGTCTTGCCCCGGTCCCCGCCCGGGCCGCCGAGGTCAGCGAGCCGGGCGCAGCGCCAGCCCAGCAAACTTTACAAACCTGCCCGGGGTCGCAGGACGCGGGGACGAGGGCTCCCGGAGGCCGGAGCTCCGGGGCCGGGGCCGTAGACCGGTGGCCGAGGCTCTGTCGCCCCTCTCGGGGCCGCGGACGGCGCTGGCTCTGCCTCTATCTCGTGCCCATCCTCGCCCGCTGCCGCTGCCCGAACGCACGCACTTACACTCGGGTCGCCGGCCGCTGCCGCCGGCTGCCGCTGCTCTCACTTCCTCTTCCTTCCTCCTGCTGGCCAGAGACACATCTTGCATCTAGGAGCATCCCGCGAGCTGCCGCGAACTCTCCTCCCGGGCGGCCGCTGCGGAGTTGCCGCCGCCGCCCCCGGCACCTGCGCGCGGACACGCGTGGTTGGCGCGTTTGCTTCCCGCCCCCGCACACTGCTGCCCGGCCCCCCGCCCCCCGCCGCACGGTGCCTAGGCCCGGGTGCCCACGACTTTCTGAAGTCCCCCTACTTAAAAAACGGGGAAATGTCACACAGCGTGACACAGTGTGCACACCTCAGCTCTGCTATAAATAGTGTTTGCTGAGCATGACTTCTCTGATGAGCTCAGAAACCGCGTTTTCGGGCATTAATTAACGCCGTCACCCTCGTAGCGCCACCTCTGGGGGACCCGGAGCTCGTGGCACCCTTTTGAAGCTTTCATTTTAGACACCTTGTTTGAGATTTTCTACCAAAGGGGAAAGTTTGGGCTGTTTTGAAACAGGTCCTCTGAGAAGCTCCTATGTGTGCTTGAACACGCTATCTTTGCTCTTCGGCGGCACGGCCCTTCTTCTCCATCTCCTACGACTTCACTGTAGTCTAAACTAGAAGATTTCCTTCAATGAAGCCCCTGGCATTTGTTTCTGGTAGGCATTGTATTATTATTGAAGTCATGCAACGTGCTTCAGTGGATATTTGGGAGTATTTGGAAAGTTCAGGGGAAACACATGTCCTCTTCGAATTCCGCACTCTGTGCTGGAGCCACTGGAGGGGTCAGGGAATTGATGTGCATGTCCTATCTCGCGAAAAGGGGAGGAGCTGGGGGCACTCCATAGACCATATCAGGATCTAAGGCAGAAAGCAATGCTCCCTTTAATATTAATCACCAAAATATTTAAATGTTAACCCTGTGCTAACTACCCGTTAGCAGCCATTAAGGATTTAGCATGAAAAACACAATAAATTGGCTTCATTGTTTTTATATTGATCTTTATCATTTCAGTAACTGGAAGTTCTACAGTTCCTACATAATAAATCAAACAGATAGTATATCGGGTTAGGATATATGTATGGAATTAAAATTAATTTCGTCAGTTTCTTTATTGAAATTTGTTTTCATGCAATATATTGCAGTCATGCTTTTCCCCTCCCCAAGCTCCTCCAAGAGACTCCCCACCAACCCAACTCTGTGCCTTTTATTCTCTCTCTTTAAAAAGACGAACAACCAAAAAGAAAATAAAACAAAATAACCAAGCCAAAAGATAATAATAATAAACAGGAGACACAAGTTGTATGTAAGCCGTAAAAACACAAAAAATGGGAACCAAAACATACAAGCAAAGATGAATAAGACCAAAAAAAAAATGCCTGAACAAATCAATTTAAGACAAAAACTTTACAAAGACATGATTGAGTTCATTTTGTATTGGTCATCAACTAATGTTCCTTTGGAAACAGGTGTCACTGGCAGGTCCCTTCTTGGTTAGGCATAAGAGCCTGTGTCCTCTTCCTCGTCTCAGTCCTGGGAATCTGTCAGGCTTGAACCCGTGAAGGCCAGGGCGTGCTGCCACAGTCTCTGTGAATTGAATTCATGTGTGTCAGTTCTGTGGCGTCTGAAGAACAGTTTCCTTCATCTACACCCTGTGGCTCTTAACATTCTTTCAAACCCTGAGGGGAGGCTTTGGAGAAGATAACACACTTAGGACTAAGTGCTTCAAAATCTCTTACTCTTTGAATATTGTGCAGCTGTGGGTCTGTGCTAGTTTCCATCTATTGCTCATCTGAAATAAAACATACAATATTTGTGTTTTGGGGACGTGGGTCACCTCACTCATGTTGATATTTTTTAACTGCAACCATTTACCTACAAATTTTATAACTTAGTTTTTCTTAAACAATTGAGTAATAGTCCATTGTGTAAATGGCGCACATTTTTATCATCCATTCGTCAGATGATGGACATCTAAACTGTTTCCAATTTATGACTATTATGAATACAGCAGCAAAGAAGGTGGATGAGCAAGTATCTCTGTAAAAGAAGATAAAATCCATTGGGTGTATGCCGAAGAGTGGTTATAGCTGGATCCTCTTCAAGCTTCCTGAGGAACTGTGGCACTGATTTCCATAGTGGCTGCACAAGTTTGTACTCCCACCAGCAACGGAGGAGTGTTCCCCTTCCCTCACATCCTTGCCAGCCTGAGCTGTCATTTGTTTTGTTGATCTTGGCCATTCTGTCTGGTATAAAATGAAATCTCAAAGCTGTTTTAATTTGAATTTCCCTGATGACTAACATTTCTTTAAGTGCTTCTCCGTCATTTATGTTTCATCGTTTGAGAACGCTCCACTTAGTTCTGTATCCTAACTTTTAAATAGGTTTTTCTTTTTCTTGAAGTCCAGTGTTTTGAGTTCTTTATATATTTTAAATACTAACCCTCTATCAGATGTGTAATTAGTAAAAATATTTTCCTGTTGTATAGCTAGCCTACCACTTTCTTGGAATAGTAGTGTCATTTGCTCTCTTTGCTTTTCAGTTTCATAAGGTTCCATTCACTAATTGTTGATCTTGATGCCTGCCCTATCAGTGTTTTGATTAGAAAGTTGTTTTTTTTCCCCTTAGCCAATGAGTTCAAGACTATCCCCCACTTTCTCTTGTATCAGATCTGAGATGTCTGAGTTGAGGCTCTCGATCCATTTGGAGTTGCAGAATGACACATGAGCATCTATTTGCATTCTTCTACATGCAGCTGTTCTGTTTGGCCACCATGATACCATCTGTTGAAAATGCTGTCTTCTCTACAATGTGTGTTTTTAGCTTCTTTTTCAAAAATCAGTGTTCAGAGGTGTATGGATTTATGTCTGAGTCTTCAATTATATTCCAATGATTGACATGTTTGTTTTTATACCAGTACCACGCTATTACTATATGTTATTACTATAGCTTTGTAGTACGATTTGAAGTCTGTTGTAATAATAAAGGAACTGCCTCCAACAGTTCTTTTATTATTCAGGAATGTTTTAGCCATCCTGTTTATTTGTTGTTGTTTTTTTGCCCATATGAAGCTGAAAATTGTTTTCTTCAATTTATATAAAGAATTGTGTTGAAATTCTGACGGGATTTGATTGAATCTGTAAATTGCTTTTGGTAAGATGCCCATTTTCAGTATATGAATCCTATTGATACATGAACATGGGATATCTTTCCATCTTCTGATGTCTTCTTCAGAACCGTTTGTTTGTTTGTTTGTTTGTTTGTTTGTTTGTTTGTTTGATTGTTTGTGTTGAGACAGGGACTTTTTACGTAGTCGGACTGTCCTGGAACTCACTATGTAGATGAATGAGGCCAGTGTCAAGGTCACAGAGATCCTCCACTTGCCTCTGCCTCCTGAGTGCTAAGTGTGGGGAGTGTGCAGCCATACTCAGCTTTCTTCAGTATCTTAATGTTTTTGTCGTACAAGTCATTCACTTGCTTGATTAAAGTTATTCTGAGATTTCTTTTTAGGAATATTTTGAAAGATACTGTTTCCCGAGGGCTAATATCCAGAATATATAAAGACCTCAAGAAGTTAAACAGCAACAAATCAATTAATCCAACTAAAAATGGGGAACAGAGCTAAACAGAGAATTCTCAATAGAGGAATATCAAATGGCAGAGAAACACTTAAAGATATGTTCAACGTCCTTCATCATAAGGGAAATGCAAATGCAAATAACCCTGAGATTTCACCTTACACCCATCAGAATGGCTGACATGAATAACTCAAGTGACAACACATTCTGCAGAGGATGTGGAGAAAGAGGAACCCTCCTCCACTGCTAGTGGGAATGTAAACTTCTACAACCACTTTGGAAATCAATCTTGCGCTTTCTCAGACAATTAAGAATAGCGTTTCCTCAAGATCCAGCTATACCACTCTTAGGCATATATCCAAAAGATGCTCAAGTATACAACAAGGACATTTGTTCAACCATGTTTGTAGCAGCTCTCTTTGTAATAGCCAGAAGCTGGAAACAACCCAGACTCCCCTCAGTTGAGGAATGGATACAGAAATTGTGGTACATCTACACAATGGAATATTACTCAGCAATAAAAAAAACAAACAAACAAGGAAATCATGAAATTTTCAGGCAAATGGTGGGAACTAGAAAAGATCATCCTCAATGAGGTATCCCAGAAGCAGAAAGACACACAGGGCATATACTCACTCATAAGTGGATATTAGATATATAATATAGGATAAACATACTAAAATCTATACACCTAAAGAAACTAATTAAGAAGGAAGACTCTAGCTAAGATGCTCAATCCCCATTCAGAAAGGCAAAGAGGATGGATATCAAAAGAGGGAGAAAACAGGGAACAGGACAGGAGCCTACCACAGAGGGCTTCTGAAAGGCTCTACCCTGCAGGCGATCAAAGCAGATGCTGAGACTTATAGCCAAACTTTGGGCATAGTGCAAAGAATCTTATGAAAGAAGGGGGAGACAGTAAGACCTGGAGAGGATAGGAGCCCAACAAGGAGAGCAACAGAACTAAAACAATCTGGCACAGTGGTCTTTTCTGAGACTGATACTCCAACCAAGGACCATTCATGGAGATAACCTAGAACCCCTGCACAGATGTAGCCCATGGCAGTTCAGTGTCCAAATGGGTTCCATAGTGATGGGAACAGGGACTGTCTCTGACATGAACTGATTGGCCTGCTCTTTGACCACCTCCCCCCTGAGGTGGGGCAGCCTTACCCGGCCACAGAGGAAGACAATGCAGCCATTTCCGGTGAGACCTGATAGACTAGGATAAGAAGGAAGGAGAGGAAGACCTCCCCTATCAGTGGACTTGGGGAGAGGCATGGGTGGAGAAGGGGGAGGGAGCAGGGGATTGGGAGGGGAGGAGGAACGGAGCTACAGGGGGGATACAAAGTGAATAACTGTAAATAATAAAAATAAAAATAAATTTTAAAGATACTGTTTCCCTGTTTTCTTTGTCAATATGTCATACCTATGAAAGAAGGGTACTGATTTTTGTGTGCTAATTTTATATATTGCTATGTTACTAACAATGTTTATCAGCTGTAAAAGTTTCCTGGTGCAGGTTTTAGGGTATTTTATGTATAAAATCATATTGTGAGCAAAAAGGATACATTGACTTCTTCCTTTTCTATTTGTATCCCTTTGATCTCTTTCAATTGTCATATTGCTCTAAGACTTCAAATACTGTATCAAATAGATGTGGAGAAAGTGAACATCTTTGTCTTGTGCCTGGTTTTAGTGAAAATGCTTTGAGTTTCTCTCCAGTTAGGTTGATGTTGGCTGTGGTCTTCCTCTATACTGCTTTTATTATGTAGAGCTATGTGCCTTGTTTCCCTAGTCTCTCCAGGACTTTTATCATGAAGGGATGTTAGATATTTGTCAAAGGCCTTTCTTCCTCTAATGAGATGATCATGTGGTTTTTGTCTCTCAGTCTGTTTATGTGGTGGATTTACATTTCTCGATTTGCATATGTTGAACAATCTCACATCTCTGGGGTGAAGCCAACTTAATGATGGTGGATAATCTTTTTGGTATGTTCTTGGATTCAGTTTGCAAGTATTTTTGAGAAATTTTGCATCTATAACTTATATTGATCTACAATATTTTTTGTGTGTTTTGGGGGGTCATTGTTTGGTTTAGGTATCAGGGTAATTGTGGCCCCATAAAAAAGAATTGGCAAATGTTCCTTTGGTTTCTATTTTGCAGCATGATTTGAGGAGTATTTGGTGTTAATTCTTCTTTGATAATCTGATATAATTCTGCACTGAATCCATCTAGCCCTGGGCTGTTTTTGCTTGGGAAACTTTTAATTACTGCTTCTATTTCCCTAGGAGTTATGAGTCTGTTTAAATTCCTTATCTGTTCTTAATTTAACTGTGGTAGGTTTTATATATCAAGAAATTCAGCTATTTCTTAGTGGGTTTTTTTGTTTTGTTTTGTTTTTTGTTTTTTGTTGTTTTTTTTTTTTTTTTAGTTTGATGGAGTACAGATTTTTGAAGTTTGCCCTTATGATTGTCTGGATTTCCTCACTGTCTTTTGTAATGTGTCCCCTCCCTCCCTTTCATCTGTTTTGTCAGATATCAAAATGACTACATCTCTGCTTGGTTCTTTTTTTTTTTTTTTTTTTTTTTTTTTTTTTTTTTTTTTTTTTTTTTTGGAGGTCTTCACTTTTTTATTCTTTATGTACAAAGACTAGCATGATTGTTTCAGGGGTAGACAGCCTGGAATAATCCATTATAGGTCGCTCAGTCCAACTTGATGAAGCCAATGTCCTTCGCATACTGACGGTAACACTGATGGCACATATTCAGCCCGTATTTCCTGATCAGACCGTGGCAGTTGGAGCAGACACGGCAGGAGCGAGAACCCTGGCCGAACTTCTGCGGGTGACTACAGTAGAGCTGCTGGTGACCCATCTTGCCTTCAGACAGCCAAGGAGGGAAAAGGCTCTGCTTGGTTCTTAGGTCCAATTTCTTGTAACACCTTTTAAAAATATTTTTACCCTGAGATAGTATCTATTCTTGATGATGAGATGTGATATTTGAATGTAGCAGAAAAAAAAATAGATCCTGTCTTCTAATCCAGCCTGCTAGTCTGTCTCTATATTAGGGAAATGAGACCATTAATATTGAGAGTTTTCAGTGAGAAGTGTTTATTAATTCCTGTTATTTTGTGGTTATGTATACCATACCCCCCTTTTTATTTACTCTTCTAGGAATATGTATTCTTTGTCTCTCCTTGGGTGTGGTTAACCTCTTCAGACTGTAGTTTTTTCTTCCAGTGTCTTCTATAAAGCTGGATGTGTAGCTATTTCTTAAATTTGGTTTTATTGTGGAATGTTTTTGTTTTTCCATTGTTTACCATTAATAGTTTTGCTGAGTAGAGTAGTGGCGTCTAGTCTATAGTCTATCCAGGCCCTTCTGGATATCAGAGCCTCCATTGAAAAGTCAGCTATTATTCTAGTGGGCATGTCTTTAGAGGACTTGATCTTTTTTTCCCTTGCAAACTTTAATGTCCTTTCCCTCCATGTTCTATACATTTTGTATTTTGATTATTCTGTGCTGTGGGGAATTTCTTTACTGATCCAGTTCATTTGGTGTTCTATATGTTTCTTGTACCTTTATAGGCACCTTCTTCTTTCGGTTGAGGAAATTTTTAAAAATTATTTTGTTGCAAATATTTTCTGTGCCTTTGATCTAAATTTCTTCTTCTTTCTTTATTCCTACTATTTGTAGATTTCGTCTTTTCAAAGTGTTCCAGATTTCCTGGATTGTTTGTGCCTACATTTTTTTTTGAAATTTTCTTTGACTGAGGTATCCATTTCTTATACTTTGTCTTCAACACTTAGTGAGTCTTTTTTCCATGTCTTGTAATATGTTGGTGAGGCTTACCTCTGAAATTTTTGTTATATATCCTAAAATTTTTATTTTCACTTTGGGCTTTCTTTCGTGATGACATTTCTTTTTTAAAGTCTGCTTTCATGCCTTGAAATGTTTTCATTTGTTTCATTCAACTGTTTGAGTGATGATTTGAATTTGTATGGCCTCTACAGATTCATGTTTTTGAATGCTTGGCTACAGAAAGTTGCACCATTGGGAGGTGTGGCTTTGTTGGAGGAAGTATGTCACTTTGGAGGTGAACTTTGAGGTCTTATACGCACAGGCTTTGCCCAGTGTGGCACACAGTCTCCTTCTGCTGCCTTTGCCGCAAAACACAGAACTCTGAGCCCCTTCTCCAGTACCATGTCTGCCTGCATGTTGCTGTGCTCACTGACATAACAATAATGGACTAAACCTCTGTAACTGTAAGCCAGCCCAAATTAAATGTGTTTCTTTATAAGAGTTGCTGTGGTCATAGTGTCTCTTCACAGCAATAAAACACAAAATAAAGCAGTTTGTATTGTGTTTTCATGGTCTTCATTAAAGGATTTATACATATTTTCTTTAAGGTCCTTGAACATATTCATAATTTCTATTTGAAGTGCTTGTCCTGTGCTACATTTCTATTGCATTTTTCAGCACCTTCTGTAGTAGGGATACTGTTTTCTGGTGGAGCATATTACTTTGGATGTTCATGTTTATATTTTTGTGTTGAGGTCTTGGCATCTGGAATCATGATGACTGAGATGTTTCTAGATCTCAGGTCTTTGTTGGTTGTGTGGTCCATTCTTTGGTTGATGAAGCCTTCCCTTGATCTTAGGCAATGTGGGTAGCTCTGGGATCCTCAGTAGAATACTTCTGCAGTTCAGTGGGTGACAGAGAGGAATAGAGAAGGGCTAGGACTAAATGTTGAGAAGGGGTGTGGGAAAGAGCTAGGGGATCCAGGCCACACCATGAGGCAGAGTCCTCTGGGAGTGAAGATGTGGTGAGAAGAGGGGCTTTTGAAAGTAGCCAGCAATAGGACTAACAATATATTTGGAGAGACAGGGATTAAAGGGCTAGAGGACCCTGGGTCTATAAGAAGTAGTAGAGTCTCTGGAAATGGAGATTGGGCAGAAGTGGAGGGGTTAGCTACACCTGCTACAGGACTTCAGGTGAGACTGGAGAGACTGTAATGGAGGGCAGGAAGGAGAATGAAAATCACCTTCCTATGTCTCAGCCTGCTGTGGCTACTGGGAGCTTCTGTAGAAAATGTTTCTCGGTATCAGCAACTGGTACAAAGGAATGGAGAGGGCAAGGAGCGAAGGCTGAGAGGATCCAGGGAAAGAGCTAAGCTGTTCTTTCACTGGTTTATTTTTCTACAATTCTGTATGGCTACTAAAAAATGCAAGATGTCCCATATGGCTGTCATTAGTGCCTCACATTATATTTCTAATGAACAGCCCTCATTTTAACCCTTATTACAAGCAAACTCTATAAGGAGCAGGAATAACTGTGTCCAGATGGTTGTAAGCTATTAGTTTAAAGAAGGGTCATTCTAGAAAAGCAACTGAAGTTCTCTATTTCCTCATCTAAAAAACAGTAATGGCATTTAATATGAGGTTACTTAAAGAGCATTCACTGAGTGGAAACTTTGCCATAGATGCAATCAATGACATGGTGGTGCTGTTAATGTTGAATTTGGTCTACAACTTCTAGTGAAGACATACACAGACCTTAAATTCAGTGTACGTTGTAAGCAGTCAGTATGTATGAGATTATGTAATTATTTCCAGTCACCAGCAACTAGTACTGATATAAATACACTGCCATGTAGCCCATGTCTCCAACTTTGCCCTTTATAGTAAACACGGAGTAAGCCCTATATTTCCTCTAGGTGATGGTATTTCTGGTCTTTTACTGTAGCCCCTCAAACGCGACATAAACTGTTTCCCAACATTGAACATTTTGTTACTCTCATTTCTCATGAGAAGTAGCATTGAGTATTTTTCACCAACTTAGCCCTTCAGAAACACAGTATATCCTATGCTGGTTAGTTTTTGTTAACTTGACAAAAGCTAGCAATACTTGGGAAGAAGGGAACCTCAGTTGAAGAATTGCCTCCATCAGAATGGCTTTTAGGGCATGTCTGCTGTGGCATTGATATAGTAAGCCCCAGAATAATATGGGCAATACCACCACTGCCCAGGTAGTTCTGGGTTTTATAAGAAAACTGGTACAACGGGAAAAGTACAAACAGGAAAAGCAAGCCAGTCAACAGCACTACTCTGTGGCATCTGCTTTCTTTCCTGCCTGGAGTTCCTGTCTTGGCTACCCCCCAGGATGGACTATAACCTGCAAACCAAACAAACTATTTCCTCCCCAAAGTTGCCTTTGATCAGTGTTTTCTCACAGCAAAAGGGAAGTAAACAAGGACATAGCCTGAACTTCCCCTCCACTTTCCATGTTCATCTCATCATTGTTCCAACTGCAAGGCAAGGACTGGAAACTGTTTGCTGTGCTGCTGTTAGGCAGTATCCATCCTTGTGGAGTTGGTCTTTGGGCCCAAGCCCCTGTTCTGGCATCTTTAAATCACTCTGGATTCAATTCACATATACTATGCCTCTCTGTATCCACAGATTAGGTAATATTAGGATGCTGTAAGATACCTACAAAGGGGCACTTGTAGCACCCCATGCCTTGTTGAGAAACAGTATTTTTGAATTTCTGGTTCATGTAGTTGTGAACAGCTGTCTTACTCATGCAATTTCCAAACTTCATTTTCCTGTTTCATTCCTAAAGACATTGTAGATGTGTTGTCAAGTGCTTTATAGGGATACTAGTGGCCAGCAGTGTGATACAATATATAAGGGACCCATCTCTGGAACTGGCTTTTGGGTGTAATCACAGCTTTGACATTTACTGACTGTGTTTCCTTATGAAAATCACTCAGCTCATGCAATTTAAACCAGTTTCAGCTAGGATGACTGACCAACAAGTAAAGGAATTAGTTCATATAAAAGTTCTATAACAGGCTCTAGCACACACACACTTTCTATGTGACTTTTGCTGTTGGTAAAGCCTACAACAGCTAATGGCTAAAGGACATGGCATGGTCAGATTGCAACAAAGAAGAACCGTCTTCCTCTTTCCACATAGAAGCCTCTGCCCACTGTAGAAGGAAAACTCCAGTATCCTTGGACCTTTATAGCCTGCTCTTAACCGTCTGTGGTTGATCATCAGCTCTAGCTGTACTAGAAATAAGGCCTCCTGTGTGGGAGGAAACAGACTCTAAGTGCGGTCCTCCAATTACCTTCTCAAGAAGTCTGCCTGGGAAAGGGCTGGGCCCTCTGCAAATGGACTAGCTTCAGTGACATCTCAAGAGGTTAGAGGTGTAGGCTCAGGAGCTCCTCTGTAAGACACCTCTTTGTCTCAGGATAAAGAAGAGAGAGCAGGGTAGAGGCAGATGATTAGAAGGAAAACAAGTGAGCTCATGATCTTAGAACTGCATTGGGTATAGATGGAGAGCTCTTTAAAGGAGTTTCCCAGATTTCAGTGACCCCGTGTTACCTAAACCTTTACCCTTCTTTGTGTGTTCAGAACTCAAAGATAGGAGGGGTTAGAAAGGGCTTTATCAAAATGTCACCATGAAACTCCCAGGTGCAAAAGTGGCCTCTTGTAATTTTAATCAACGATGACTCATGTTGATCAACTCTCTTCTTGCCAGGTGCTCACAACATTAATTTATAACCCATTAAGTAAACACATTTACTGAACTCCAAATAGGTTCTGTACATTTAATAATACATTTAGTGATTTGCTTCAGCGTTCTGCCCCAAATCAGTAATCAGGTTCTTTGATTTATATCTTGGAGGAACGATGCCCTTTTCCGGTAGGGAAATCAAGCTCCTATTAGTCTTCCTCCTGTCATCAACAGCTTTGGGGCAGAGAATATACTCACAGTTCCAGCAAGTCACTACCCCAGGGATAATGAGTTCTGGACAGCAGGCAGAGGCGTGGGATTTAAGGTCGCTAGGCTCAGCCCTGGGACAGAGAGGCACAGGAGTCTGTGAGAATTAACTTCTTTGGTCCAACTTCTTTGGACCTTAGTTAATTCTCTGTGCACAGAACCTCTTAAATGCGGTTAAGAAAGACTTACGTGGGTACAAAAGAAACACCAAGAGCACCTTCCCGACACTTGCATTCCACCCGTGAGGGCTGACTTCTATCAGCTTGACACAGGCTAGAATAATTTAGGAAGAGAGAAGCCCAGCTAAGACAATGTCCCCATTGGATTGGCCTGTGGTGCATTTTTATCAATTTATTCTTGATGTGGGAGGGCTCAGCTCAATGTGGGTAGCAGTCTGGTCCAGGATACTACACAAAAACAGGCTGGGCAGGCCATGAGGAGCAAGCCAGTAAGCAGCACTATTTCACAGTCTCTGATTCAGTTCTAGCCTCCAGGTTCCTGCCCTGTTTGATGTCCCTCTGGGGTAGACTGTGTTGTAGAACCGTAAGCTGAAACAAATCCTTTCCTTCCTGCATGACTTTTGGTCATGGTCTTTATCACAGCAATAGAAATGTAACTAAGACTTAGGTCTAAGGAAGACGGATTTCTCACACTTACAATAGCAGGTAAAGAATGTAATATCTGGGAAAGACAGATTTGCAGTACCATATTTAGACAGGTATGCTGATCTTATCTGCAAGTCAGGTCAGGAAGAAACTCCCCTCCCCCAGGTCACCATGACTGAGGCCTCAGTGTGAGTGGCATGGGAGTTATAAGCAGAGGATGGAAGTGGAGGGACCACAGAAGATGGTTCTGAGCCCAAACTTTCCTTTGTATGAAGGTCTGTGGAAATTATAGTGTGAGAGAACCTTTGACATCGATGTAGCTAAAGGGTGGAGTATCCAAATTATTTTAATGAAAGCAGGGGACAAAAGTCAAAATGTTGAAACCATCGAGGATTGTTTCACAGAATCTGGGCACGCTGAGGTAACAGAACGGCACTGGGAAGTTTCAGGGCTTGCTCTGCTTTCCAGAGATGCTGTCAGCAAAAGACCAACATGATTAGTTTTGTTCTGGGCTACCCTCAGATAATGGAATGAAAGGGAGAGAGATCAAGCGTTTTGGAGAAATGGTCTCTTATTCTGTTTGGGATGCCTTAACAAAGTCTCATAGACAGTGTGGTGTAATGAGAGAAACTTAGTTTAACACACCTCTAGGGCTATTTCTTTCTTTCTTTTTAATTATTCTTCTCTCACACAGTACATCCTGACTGAAGCCTCCCCTCCCTCTACTCCTCCAACCTGTTCACATCTCCTCTTTCCCCTAGATCCCCTGCTTCTCCATTCCTTTCAAGAAAAGAGCAGGCCTCCCAGTGATTATTAACTGAATACGACATTGCAAGATGCAGTAAGACTAGGCACAAACCCTCATATCAAGGCTGGATGAGGCAACCCAGTAGGAGAAAAAGGGTCCCAAGAGTAAGCAAAAGAGTCAGACATACCCCTACTCCCACTTTTAGGAGTTCCACAAAAACCCAAGCTGAACAACCACAGGAAGCAGGCAGAAGACCTAGCACAGACCTACGCAGGCTCCATGATTGCCAATTCAGTCTCTGAGCCCCTACGAGCCCTGCTTACTTGATTCTGTGAGCTGTGTCCTGTTGTCCTCCACCTCTCTGGCTCCCTCTTCAGCTTTCCTCCTCTCTTCCATAGGCAGGGCTAATTCTTATAGCCATGTATTCTTTGACGAATCATTTCCTTTCTTCTGGATCTATAATGGGATGGTAGTGATACTCCCTTTAAATAGTGCCCAATACACATCAACTGCTCAGTAAATAGAGCCAAAATGAATGTTAATTGTTATATACTTATAATGTTATTAGTGTATTATACGGCAGTTAAAATATCACTATTCCTTATTTTAAACTTTCTAAATTATATATGCCTGTTGTTTTTATTTTAAAATGTAAAATAACAAATGGAAAGTAAAATTTACCCATGCTTGTCACAAGTTCTAGTCCCTAGCAATGAAGATACTTAATCATTAAAAGATACTGTTTTAAATTATTTTAGTATTAATGTCATAATTCTAATGGCTTAAACGTTTTTTGATTTAACATGTTATCTCTTAACCTTCCTTCCAAATGTCTTTAACTTTTACTTTTTGTCCCTATTTCCCAATTCTTTTTTTTTCTTTCAACTTTTTTTATTCTTTAATTTTTTTTATTTTTTATTAATTAGTTTATTCACTTTGTATCCCAGCTGTAGCCCACTCTCTCATTCCCTCCCAATCACCCTTCTTCCTCATCTCCTCCCATGCCTCTCTCCAAGTCCACTAATAGGGGAGGTCCTCCTCCCCTTCCACCTGACCCTAGCCTATCAGGTCTCATCAGGACTGGCTACAATGTCCTCCTCTATGGCCTGATAAGGCTGCTCCCCCTCAGGGGGTGGTGATCAAAAAGCCAGCCACTGAGTTCATGTTAGAGACAGTCCCTGTTCCCCTTACTAGAGAACCCACTTGGACACTGAGCTGCCATAGGCTATATCTGTGCAGGGGTTCTAGGTTATCTCCATGCATGGTCCTGGGTTGGAGTATCAGTCTCAGAAAAACCCAGGGCCCAGATTTTTTGCTTCTTTTGTTCTCCTTGTGGAGCTCTTGTCCTCTTCAGGTCTTCCTATCTCCCCCTTCTTTCACAGGATTCCCTGCACTCTGCCCAAAGTTTGATTATGAGTCTCAGCATCTGCTTTGATACACTTCTGGGTAGAGTCTTTCAGAGGCTTTCTATGGTAGCTCCTGTCCTATTTTCTGTTTTCTCCCTCTTCCAATGTCTATCCCGTTTGCCTATCTGAATGTGGATTTATCATCTTACCCATGTTTCTCCTTCTTGCCCTTACAGATTTTAATGTTTGTCCTATATTATATGTCTAATCTCCACTTATAAGTGAGTGTATACCATGTATGTCTTTCTGCTTCTGGGATACCTCAGTCAGGATGATCTTTTCTAGTTCCCATCATTTGCCTGCAAATTTCATGATTTCCTTGTTTTTAGTTGCTGAGTAGTAGTATTTCATTGTATAAATGTACCACAAGTTCTATATTTATTCCTCCTTTGAGGGACATCTGGGTTTTTTCCAGGTTCTGGCTATTATGAATAAAGCTGCTATGAACATGATTGAGTAAATGTCCTTGTTGTGTACTTGAACATATTTTGGATATATGCCTAAGAGTGATATAGCTGGATTTTGAGGAAGATTCCTAATTGTCTGAGAAAGCACCAGCTTGATTTCCACAATTCTTTTTTTTTTTTTAATTATAACCTTTCATTTAGAATTTTCTGTTGCATGGGTCTATTGATATTACTAGTTCTGAGATAGCAAATTTTTCTGTTTTTTTTTCTATGTCTGTTTTCTTACTGCCTTCTGAGAG
Source organism: Psammomys obesus (assembly GCF_907164565.1). Classification (NCBI taxonomy): domain Eukaryota; kingdom Metazoa; phylum Chordata; class Mammalia; order Rodentia; family Muridae; genus Psammomys; species Psammomys obesus. Next base: position 643,829 of record NW_026596345.1, on the reverse strand, counting down.
AATTCCATTATTCTTCTTTGTTCTGTATACTTCTGATTAGTTTTTTATTATAATTTTAAATTTTCTATTTTTTAAATCATTTTTTTAAAGATTTATTTATCTGCATGTACACCTTCATGCCAGAAGAGGGCATCAGATGCCAGTTGTAGATGGTTGTAAGCCATCATGCGGTTGCTGGGAATTGAACTCAGGACCTCTGGAAAAGCAGCCAGTGTTCTTAACCACTGAGCCATCTCTCCAGCCCCATCTTTTCATTTTCAATATTTTATTTTTACTTTTAATGTGTAAGTTTGTGTGTGTGTCTGTTTCTGTGTGTGTGTGTGTATGTGTGTGTGTGTATGCACATGAGTGCAGGTCCCCACAAAAGCTAGAAAAAGGTCTAAGATGTACTAGAACTAGAGTTTAGATGCATTTGTGAGCTGCCTGATATGGGTACCGGGAACTGAACCCTGCTCCTTACCCAGAGCTCTGTGAGGTCTTAACTGCTAAGCTATCTCTCTACCCGCCTCATTACAATCATTTTGTAACCAGTTCTACGTTCCAGGTTCACCATTCAGAGTACCCCTCCTGTGGCTCTCCCCACAGAACTACCTCAGGCTGCTACCAGAGTATTGCCTAATGAAAGCTCACGCCTGTGCATACAATTCCTGTGCTCTTAGAGTGTAGCCGTAAGTCACTTTGTGGGTTCTTCATCCACCCTTCTTCACCTTTTCCACCCTTTCAACCTCCAAACTCTAGGTATGAGAGAGGGGGAAAAAAGGATAGAGAGGGGAGGAAATAGATCCCTGAAAGAGTCAGGGAATATATCTGGGCACAGGGGTCTTTTCTGAAACTGACTCTCCAACCAAGGATCATGCATGGATATAACCTAGAACCCCTGCTCAGACGTAGCCCATGGCAGCTCAGCATCCAAGGGGGTTTCCCTATTAAGGGGAACAGGGACTGTCTCTGACATGAACTCAATGGTGGGCTCTTTGACTTCCCCCCTCCCCGAGAGAGGAGCAGCCTTGCTAGGCCACAGAGGAGGACATTGCAGCCAGTCCTGATGAGACTGATAAACTAGGGTCAGATGGAATTGGAAGAGGACCTCCCCTACCAGAGGACTTAGAGACAGGCAGGGAGGAGAAGGGAGGGAGGATGAGATTGGGAGGGAATGAGGGAAGGGGCTGGGATGCAAGGTAAATAACCTGTGAATAATATAAAAAAATAAAAATTATTAAATAAAAAAAATTTATTTAGAAAAAAGAAGAAAGAAAGGAGCAGTGTTATTATTGGGCTACTTACTGCAGATTAGGGACATCAAGCTCCTTGGGGCAAGTTTGATCATCATCATCAAGATACCTAATTGTTGTTGTTTCTTCTTTGCATAGTATTACTTAACAAACTGCGAACAGCAACCAACAGAACCAACAACCAACAGCAACCAATAACCCACTAACATCCCATACTGCCTCTTAGGGCCTTAGCATTTATATACCTCTGAAAAGTCCCCAGAATTCCAAATATCACACAATCACAAAACTATCTGCAGTGGGTAAAATCATGCTCCTACTGTCTGTTGTGGACAATCTGAAGCAGCCCATGTCCCACACCTAGGATTAAAATGAAAACATATATTTCTTGTGTTTTATTTTATTTTTATTTTATTTTATTTATTACACTTTATTCACTTTGTATCCCCCCATAGGTCCCTCCCTCCTCCCCTCCCAGTCCCACCCTCCCTTCCCCTTCTTCACCCATGCCCCTTCCCAAGTCCATTGATAGGGGAGGTCTTCCCCTTCTTCTTTCTGATCTTAGTCTATCAGTTCTCATCAGGAATGGCTGCATTGTCTTCTTCTGTGGCCTGGTAAGGCTGCTCCCCCCTCAGGGAGAGGTGGACAAAGAGCAGGCCAATCAGATTATGTCAGAGGCAGTCCCTCTTCCCATTACAATGGAACCCACTTGGACACTAAACTGCCATGGGCTACATCTGTGCAGGGGTTCTAGGTTATCTCCATGAATAGTCCTTGGTTGGAGTATCAGTCTCAGGAAAGACCCCTGTGCTCAGATTTTTTGGTTCTGTTGCTTTCTTTGTGGAGTTCCTGTCCTCTCCAGATCTTACCATTTCCCACTTCTTACATAAGATTGAATGCACTCTGCCCAACAGTTGGCCATAAGTCTCAGCGTCTGCTTTGATAGTCTGCAAAGAAACCAAAACTCCAAAATTCTCGCTACACTTAGAGGTCATCTGGGACTTCGTTAGTCACTGTGCCACAGCTCAACTCCTGCTTGCCTATGCATTCTTCCCTCCTTCCCAAATGTGGCTCTCAAGGACACTCTGTAGTCAACATTTTAGGTGCCAGTTCAGGTGTAAGATATCTAGCTGCTCTTACTTTGTGGGCATAACATTTCCTTTTGTTGTTGTGAAGATGTTAATGGTATTACTTTTCAGGTTCTTCTGTTAACTCCATTTCCTTCTGTTATTTTCACTTTAAGCCTGACAATATCTTGGTTGTGTAGGTAATTTTGCACGGATAATTCTCTGGCTTCTGCTAATGCTATTTCTATTTTTTATAGCTCATTACTGTCTGCTGGCTCTCTCTCCTTTTCTCCCTCTTGTAGATATAGAATCTTCTTCCCCTATCTTTGCATTCATATGGGTATCTGGAGCTAATCGAAGGAAGATGTGAGTTATTAGGACACAATAAGTTTTATTTAATATTGCTTTCATGTTTTGAATATTGATTTTATTTGCATTCTGTTGCTTTCTGTCTTGATATCATTCATAACGTTGATATGTTAGCTTGGGGGGGGGATTCCTCCCATATTTTCTTCCCAAATTCTGTATCATTTGTTCTGGAAGTTCTAGTTATATGCCTTTTGGGACTTCTGTAACAGTTGCATGTCTCTAGGGCTTGGGACATGTATCAGATCAGCAAAGTACTTGCTACTCGAGCAGGAAGGTCTGAGTTGGATACCCCACATTGGCACAAGTTCCTGTAATCCAAGAATTGGGGAAGCAGAGACAGGGGAGTACCTGGAACTTGTTAGGGTCAAACTGGTCTAGTCAAATTGGTGAGCTGCAGGTTTTTGGAGAGACCCTGCCTCAAAAATTAAAGAGGATAATGACAGGGAAAGAGATCCAACATTGACCGCTGGCATGTACACACACATACACAAATACATGCACACATATATGAGCTTATACACACAGGCACTCATATACACATGTATGCATGCACACATGTATTAACACATGTATGCATGCACACATGTATTAACACATGTATGCATGCACACATGTATTAACACATGTACACACATATGAACTTATATATACATACAGACACACACATATATATATGTACAAACACACACATACATACAGCATTGTACATTTACAGTTTATGCTTTCTAGTCTGGAAAATGTCCTTGACTTTCTCCTGCTCCTTGTTTTAAATTCTTTTAGTATCAGTATTCATGTGCTTTAGTTTTCCTGGTTGTTTTCTTTTTTTCACAGCAGCTCATTAATTTTTTAAAGATACCATATACTCCTGAATTTCTCTGAAGATTTTAATTAAAAGTCATTGGCATTTTTTTATTATTGTTTATATTTTTAAATTTTGTTTAAATTTCTTGAATAATCAGTGAGTTAGTTTTCTTTGGTATTAGCCTTGGTTCTTATTTCTGCCACCGATGGCTTCTTGATAGTCTAATGCTCCGAAATCGTTAGTTTATGTGCCTCTTATTTTTAGCTGTGAACATAGACAGTGCCTGTGTGGGTGTTTTCAACTGTTATGAAATTCCATTTTCCTGGGAAACTTCTCTCACAGTGTAAGAACTACCTGGCAGCCCTGTAGGTGGGGGCCGAACAATGCTCTCTTTTTAAATTAAACCATGTCATTGCTAGCCCCCTTCTCAGTGCAGACAGAATCGTGTCACTACCTCCCAAGACAACTGCTTCATGGTCCATTCTTGCTCCCGGTTACACGTTCTGTGCTGGAAGTCACGTGGAATACTTATCTATGCTTAGTTACATTTTATAAGTAACATTCAGGGAACTCTGAGCTTCAGCTCCACTTTTGTTCACACTGAACAATCGGTCAAGGAGAGACCAACTGGTCTTTAGTTCTCAATTTCTAACTTGTTTGTTAGCTTTAGGCCTCCAATATCAGAACTGAGTTCCTAACACCTATGACTAATAACTTGTATCGGGTCTGGGTGTATCTCGTAATAGAACATCACATACTCTAGATTTTCCTGACTGCTCTTTTCACCATTGTATATCTTGTGCTGTATTTGTATTTCAGTAGAAAGAGCTTCAGGTGGAATCGGGTTCTTTTTGGCAAGAGCAAGTCATGGTGACGAATGCACCGCATCCACACCAGACAGAGCACCTCATTGTCCTAGTTCCCACTACCCAGAATGCCATCTTCACATCCCTCAGGATTATTCCACCAAGTCTCTTGAGTAGAAGCATATGTGTTTCCTTTACATTCCTATACAAATAAGTGAGAGGCCACTTTACTCTGTTCAGAGATTAGTCTCCACTGATCATTCCAGTTTTGATCCAGACTGTTTTCTTTTTTGAAATTGTTTTATTTTTATTGTATGTATATGGGTATTTGCCTGCATGTATATCTGTGCATCTTATGTGTACCTGGTGCCTGCAGAGGACATAAGGATGTGTTGTAACCCTAGAAGTGGAGTTACAGATGGTTGTGAACCATTCTGTGGGTACTGGGTATTGAATCCAGGTCTTTAAGAAAAGCTTCTCATGTAAAAGATCTCGCTCTGGCCCTGTTTCCTATTTATTTTCACTTCTCCAATTTGAACTTCCAGTGACCATATGTCATGTCACTACCAGTTCCAGGCTCCCTGGAATTGGTGCTTTTTCCTCATTTTCAGCTGCTCTTGTAGCTCTACTTTTGTTGTGCTCTTTGCAGACTCTGCTCACGCCTCTAACAGAAAAGCAGAAGCTTTTTACAGTTTTAGTTTCATTCTCTCACCCTCACTCTCTTTCAGAACTAGAGCATATTTGGTCATACTGCACCAAAAGAGCTTACTTGTGCCCGAGAATGCCATTAGCTGTTACCACTACAGACTTTCTGGTGGGAAGGTAAGTGCTTCCAGCAAGCAGTCAGCAGAACATGTCACTTTATTCTGTCATGAAAGTGTCCCAAGAGAAATTATTTCCTCTTGGCTTTTTACTAGTACAATGTACTAGTAGGGTGTAATGAAATGTTTGGTACTAGAACATTATAAAGAAAAAGATGTGTTTTTTTTAATTTTCTTTCAATGGATAAAAGTGGAAACACATAGTGGTGACTCTGCTCATCAGCTTCCCATGACCATCCAAAGACACACAGACAGTATCATCACAGTGGCAGTTCATGTAAAAGCAACACATTACATGGTATTCTGGTTTGTTTGTTTCGTTTTTCACAACTTGATACAAGTTAGGATCATCTCAGAAGAAAGAACCTCAACTGTGAAACTGCTTCCAAAACATTGACCTGAAAGGCAAGTTTGTAGGAGCATTTCCTTGATTGATGATTGATATGGGAAGGTGCAGGTCCCTGGTACAGTGCCGCACTTGGGCAAGTGGTCCTACATGATATAGGAAAGCAGACTGAGCAAGGTGGTAAGGAGTATTTCCTCATGTTCTCTGCTTCAGTTCCTGCCTCCAGGTTCCTGCCTTGAGCACCTTTCTTGACTTTCTTATGATGGACTGTGATCAAAATGAGAAAGCACATAAGCCCTTTCCTCCCAAAGTTGCTTTTAGTCATGATATTTTATCACAGCAACAGAATGTCAACTAGGACTTGTGACAAGACAGGAAGCCAGAAGAAGGAGCTGGTCTTGCTCTTTTGTAGCCACTTTTTCTGAAGAACTAATCAGGATGTGGTATCCAAGTTCTACCTTAGTCTCTTCTGAAGGTGATACCCTGAATGATAGTTACTTTGAGCTACACTGAATCTCACAGGTTTTACCTCCTCTGTATGCCTCTGTGCTGAGAAGCAACCTTCTATCACATCATCCTGCAGGGACACACTTAAAACCCATAGAAACTGTAACATAGAGGTTATTTCATGGCTTACCAACTGGAGGAAACAGGATTTTTTCCCATTGATGCTTATTTCCACTCACGGAATCCGAATTTCCTATTGGACCTCAAGTCAACACACAGCTATGTAAAGATCACAGACCAAATCAAAGGACTTGCATGCAAACTTGCTATCACCTGGGTGTCTAGTGCTGTATCACCACAACCAGCTCTCTGAAATGTACAGTATTCATTGCTTTCCTCCAACCATCTTTTATTTTCACATTTGGCATTCATTATCCTTCATGCCTTGGTACCTTGAACTTTTATTACTCCTACTTTAGTTTTTTTTTAATCTTTTATAAACTAATTTATTTTTTCCAGTCTCTTAATTTCTGTGAAAGTAAGATTCCACACTCTTTCCCTATTTAGGGTTTAAAATATTTTACTGCATCACTCAGAGATGAAATCTTCTATCTGTTGGTAGTCACTCACATCCACTCCATCCTCTTCACTAGAAACCTAGGTAGTCATTGATGTGTTCTTGACATTATAGATGGACTTGACTCTCTCTAGAAGTTCTACCTCCATATACATGAAATGATGCCCTATCATTTCTTGTTTTCTTTCCTCTGCAGTTTTGAGATGCACTCATTGTTTGTTACTGCTGAGTAGAATTACATTATATGGATGCATCATAACTTATTCATGGAATTATATAGTTGTCAGTGATTGGACATTTGGGTAGCTTCCAGTTTTTAGGTATTGCCAATTAAAGTACCAAAAACATTGGTGTAGCTTGTGTGAACATTTATTTTCATCCTTCTTGAGAAAATGACCTATCATTTGAGCGTGATGATTATCGTCTGACAAAGTGCTTCAAAAATGGAAAGTTTAAATGAGTACATTTTGTCTTTCTGTTGATTCCTAATTAAATATGGTGCATCACACCATGGGATACTAGATAGCAATAAAAGTAACCATAGATAAATTCAGTGAATTTCTAGGGAATTATGTTGAAAGGAAAACATCCTACTTTAAAAATTCACAGACTATATGTACTACATGGTTTTATTAGATAATATCACTGAAATAAAAGAACTGTAGAAATGGAGAATGGGTTGGTGATCTCCAAAGGTAAGTGAGAGGGCCAAAGAGAACAGCATGTCAGTACGATGATCGCAGAAGAAAGCCTCATAGTGATGGAGTTGCCAGAATCCTGTTGATGATATTTCAACATTATGATACCACAACCCCGCCTCTGGAATCATACTTTAGTTTTACCCTGGGGAGAAACTTAGTAGCCATTACATGGGATTTTTCGCTATTGTTTTTCTCTATCATGCTTTCACATGAACACTTAAAAATTCTTGCATTTTGTTTCAGGGGTGGTGGTGCACAGATGACATGCCAGCTTCTCCGGGGCCTAAAACAGGTTCATAATTGAGCCCAGGAGTTCAGGACAAGCTTGAGCGAGATGAGAAGAAAGTGTCTCAGAAACAGTGATAGCTCCCTTCAATTTTGTCTAACGTTCTTTCCAACTGTGGAGTACTCCCTGACACCAAAGGCCATTCTTGGGTTCCCAGTTCTGTCTCTCTTTGCAGGCACATAGCACCGAAATCACTTGCGTGAGCAATTTTGCTCCACCAACCTCCTTTCATGCACATATTCTCCAGGAATCAAAGGCACTTCTTGTCGTTTTCCCTCTTAGATCACCGTACACAGTTCAGGGAGTCAGTGAGCACACCTGAGTTCATCGGTCAGACAGGCCTCTCAAAAGACATGGACACCAAAAGAGTTTAGATCATCTATAATTTCATGAGCATGGATTGATTTTTTTTTTAAATTTTGCCTTTTGGATTTAGAGCATAGATTTCTAAATTCTCAACGGCAAGATAATAAATTTTATTTGATTACCAATGCCCAGTTTTTGCAATTTTTTTGTTGTCAGTAACATATACTGTTTACCTCCAAACATGACCTTATCTCTTCTATATTTCCAAAGGAAAATAATTGAGAAGAAAACAAAACGTTAAAGTAAGAAAAAAACTTTTAAACTGGGGTAATATTTTACAGCTAATTTTCTACCCTAAGGCATATCATCTTAAATGACATACAAAGCGAAGAAAACATTTTACTACGTATTTGAATAAAATTTGGGAAAAATAACACTATGCCAGCTGCTAATAAAATAGCATTTACGAACAAGGCAGTAGATGCCTGCTTACAAGCAGGTGCATTTGTTTCCCAAAGGACTCTAGTATTTAGGGCATGAACAAGAAAAGTATAAGGTTAGTCAAATTCCCAACTTCTTAGCCCGAAGGCAGAAATTTTAAATAACACTTTCTATCCATGAGCAAAATGTTTCAGAGCAACCGAAAGATGTTTCAGAAAAACATGCCATGAATTTGAATAGAAGATTGAGATAAGTTAAAGGAATAAAGTGATCCTTCTATCTTAAGCACTCATAACTGAAGTGGGATCCTCCCTAATTTGCATATGAGTTTATGAGAAGAGAAAAGTTTTATAATATTTGGGAAGGGTAATCTTCTGGTTTATTCCAGAGAGACTAATTATAAACAAAATGTTTTAGCATTTAGGCAGGTGGTTGTGAATGTGTTATTTTTTAATTAACATAAAAAATACTCTACATTAGATACTGACATTCCTTCCCACACCTGGAGAGGCAAAAATTAAGTAGAAAACAGGCACTGTCTGCATTCAATTCCACAGTAACCAAGTAAGCCCCAACTTATGGAGGAGACAGTCAAAGGGTGATGAGGTGTGCCAAATTCACACACCGGTTAAGTGGCTGATCAAGGCTGGAAGCAGTTCTACCACAACAGAAACCCATGTGACCAACTCCTCACTCCAGGCCTGGGGAGCGTCACAGAGTAGGCAGGAAAGACTGTATGAGCCAGAGGACCAAGAAATCTGCTGTGAGATTGTGTCTCCTAGAAATGATGGGGAAGTTTCACTCATGGTATCCAACATGGCTGCCTAAAAATAAGAGTCAAACAATGACAATAATGATAGATGCTTATGTGGAAGAAAGAAAACTCATGGGGCTCTACACCTAGACTAAGAATTATAGGCAACTGAGGGATGCTGAGAGGGGAGAAGTAGACATTCTTCATGGAGGAACTCCCTGATTATCCAATATCAAATGGTCAGTCCTGAAATCATGTATGTGCCACACTGAACAGGCACAGCAGGCTGTATCAATATATTTATGCATATGTCTGTAACAATTACAAAGAAGAGCTGAGAAGTTTGAGAGGAAATGAGGGGCATGAGAGGAGTTAGAGGAAGTTAAAGGAATGAAGGGAAATTATGTGACCCTATCTTAGTTTTTAAAAAGTTAATAACAACAATCCATCCTATGGACCCAGATTCAAAGACTGCCACATGGTTAGTGGTATTTTCAGAAGAGCATCTTCGCAGTCACAGAACTGAATCAGAATTGGCAAATTAGTGTACATTGGAGGCCTGAGTAATGCATTAATATTAGTTAGATCCGTACTTGCTGAGTGCTATTCTGGAGCAGAGATTGTTCTGGGGGTGAAAACTGTCCTCTGTGACTTTATTGAGTTCTCTGTAAGAAGGAGAGTAAGGAAGTGGGAACTTCTCACTGGGGAGCCTGAGTTTAAATAGCATTTGCTTTAGGAGCTACAAGTGTAATGCAAAGATCGGGTGTACAAGAAGACACTGGCATTTGTATCTGGTGTGACTCCAAGAGCCCGGGTGTTGAGGGCTTGGTCTGTTCCCTGCAGCACTATGGAAAGGTGAAGGAATCTTTAGAAAATTGGTGCCAAGTAGAAGGAGGTCAGATGACTGGGGCCCACTTTCCTTTCAAGCAGATAGGGAGACCTTGTCTACTTCTGAACTGTCTCTTTGTTTCCTGGCTGCTGCAAGAGGAACAGCAACTGACCACAAGCTGAAACCGTGAGCCAAAGTCAACCATTTTTTGAGTTGTTAGTTTCAGATATTTTGTTACAGCAACAGAAGGCTAACCCAGCTGACGTATACGGATCAATGCCAAGGTGGAAACGCTCTAAAGATACTGCTTACTTGGATTTATTACAAAAGCATTCCAAGGTGAGCAAATATTAATGTGTATCATTATACTTAATTACTTCACAGTGTTCTGTCTAACGATGCCCTCTTAATTGTGTTTCATTTCATAGATTGCTTTGGATGCTTAGTTTATGCTTTTTCATTTTTATAATTAGTAACCGAATTGACACCCTTGTAAATACTTCAAAAGCCTTTCCTTATCTCGTACTTGCCTACCATGTAGGAGGTTCTGAGTTAAATTCTTAGTGTCCTAAATTATGGCAATTACAAACACATTTTTATAAATGAGACTGTTGGACCAAAACATGAATGTGTATCATATGTTGCTACCTGTTCCTAAACTGTCTCTTCTGGAAGTGTTTCAAAGCCATGATGATTGAAGGACATTCTGACTCCTATGCCACTCTGTTTTCAAGCCCTACTGTTCATCTGTTGATAGATATTTTCAGGGATGCAGTTTATTTATGAATAAAATTTAAACTTGTTATCTGCTGTTGGATGTTTGTTCTGATGCGTGTTACTGGCTCTCAAGATCTGGTTGCACCTATCCTTGTTTTGTAAACCTGCCTAAGACATATCTGATTGGTTGATTAAATGGCCTATTCCTGGAAAGAGCAGAATGGGGCAGGCATGGCTAAGGTTACTGGGATTTTGGGTTCAAGAGAGAATCATGGGGAAACAGATGGGAAAAGAGGAGGAAGGAGGATACCATGGTGGGTTAGCCTGGAGAAGAAACCACATGGGTCAAAAGAAAGGACTCCACTAATGGCATGGAAAGGCCCAGATGAAGAATAAAAGCAAGTGCCATGGGACTATGTGTGGAAGGTAGGCCATATGAGGAGGATTAAGGTGGATGGCATTGGAGGGGGTCTGGGAGATGAATGGTAAGGATATTGAGACAGTGTAAGTGAAATATCTGCCAGGCCCATGGTAAATAAGCAATTACAAATCTAACAGGTATTTGTGTCTTATTATCTGTGATAATCATAGGGCTAATAATAAACATATAATCCAACACTCATTTTTTAAATTCTACAACAATGTCTGCAAATATTTCCATCCGATCTTAGGTCACCCTGTGCCCTATACTTTTAGCCCTCCAACTTTTACAGAACATTTTCAGGATTTGGTCAGATAGATTCACCATATAGGTTAAGAAGTGTCTGTTTTCCTTTAATATCAGCTATATATCCTCTGAGAATATTGATGATATCACTTATCTCGTAGTTCATCACTATACAAAAATAAAAATCCAAAATACGAACTATTTCCAGCCCTCAAAGCTCTAGGTCTTTACCCTCTCTCCAGTTACAGAGTCACACAGCTCAAGTCCTACCCTGTGCCAAAACCACCAGATGTTTCTGTGTGTCTCTGCCTTGCTTTTGTACAATCTTCTGATTAAAATCAGAGAAATTAAAAAGCAGGACAGCAGCAAGGAAGATATTTGAAAATATTTTCCATGGATATGAGTGGGTTGCCGGTGTTGACATATAATAAACTTACATCATTAAAATGCTAAACCTATAAAACCTCAAATGAGCAAGGGATTATAACAGATAATTAAAAGAAGAAGAAGAAGAAGAAGAAGAAGAAGAAGAAGAAGAAGAAGAAGAAGAAGAAGAAGAAGAAGAAGAA
>NW_026596345.1:548491-632082 GCF_907164565.1 Psammomys obesus | reverse complement strand
AAGAAGAAGAAGAAGAAGAAGAAGAAGAAGAAGAAGAAGAAGAAGAAATAGAAATGTGGGTGGCTTACAGAACACTAAAATGATTCAATAAGGGCCCCAGATAAAACTTAGCTACTGTTTCATGTATCACATTCATAAACACACACATTAGGTTAAAATTTACAAGTACACCAGCCCAGTGTTTAGTGAGGCAGAGAAGCTTATGTTGTAGATGTAGAAATGGCTGTTGTCTTTCTGGAAAGTGATTTGACATGGTCATTCTTTTCTCATAGCTGTTTTCTCACTCCTGGCAATAGAGAGGAATCAAGGATGAGGTAAAGATGATCTACACAAAAGTGTTTTACCCCAGCTTTTTTTTTTTTTAATCAGTAATGAGAAGTTGCATGAGGGGTGGTGATAAGAGCGCTTGCTGCTCTCTCAGAAAAACCAGGTTCAGTTCCAACACCTATAGGGGCAGCTCGCAAGTGTCTGTAGCTCCAGTTCCAAGAGATCTGACACCTCTTTGTCCTCTGTGGGTATCAGTAGTGTACACAGTATGCATATATTCATGCTAACAAATGCTCATATACAGAAAATAATACATATTTTAAAAAACTTGCATGGATTCCAAGTGGCCAAGATTAGAGAAATGCTTAAGCACTCATTCAAATGAATGACACACATGAAGAACTTTTAATAAGGTTAGGAGCCATCTAATGTAGTATGAAATACAGTACATTATTGAGGGATCAAGAGGAAGTTTGATGTACACTATATATCACCCAGACAGATGCATGCCTGGAAACATCAAGCCACTTCAAGTAAATTGGATGTGTTTGTTCCACTTTTCTTTGTAACTGAAACAGTAGGCACATACATTCTCTTAAAATTACAAAATAAAAATTAATTTTATAACATACCTTTGCCAGAAATCTTCCTCAGTTATGTCACATCTCTTTTCTGTTTTCTTTTCCCCTTATGTTTTGACGTCTCTCCTGGTTAGTTTCTTGTCAGCTAAACCTAGACATATCTGGTAGTAGGACGTTTTAACTGAAAAAAATGTCTCCATAAGATTGGCCTCTATGCAAGTCTCTGATTATTATCTTGATTATTGATCGATGTGGGATGGCCCAATCTATTGTGGGCAGTGCCATTCCTGCGCTGGTATCCCTGGAATATATAAGGAAGTAGGCTGAACAATCCATAGAACAAAAACCAGTAAGCAATGCCCCATGGCCTCTGCATCAGTTCCTGCCTCCAGCTTCCTGCCTTGAGCTCCTGCCGATGTCCCTGGATGATGAAGTACAAGCTACAGATTTAATGAAATCCTATCCTTCCCAAATTACTTTTGGGCCTTAGTGCTCTTTCGCAGCAACAGAAACCCTACCTAAGACAGCACCAATTATTCTGGTGCCACATGGCCACTAAACCAACAAAACTATATTCCTGTGAAGACCATAGATTTTTCAAAAGCTTAGGCTGCTGCTCTTGCATGCTGGGACTTGTAAGAATCAAAATTATTTGCAAAATGACTAAACACATGGATAACCACGTGCTTGAAAATATTAAACCTTTCACTGAATTGTTTTACTTTGTTCTTTGAGTAGACAACTGTCTTAGTTATTGTTCTAATGCTGTGAAGGAACATTGTGACCAAGGCAACTCTTACAAAAGAGAACATTTAAATGGGGGATTGCTCACAGTTTCAGAGGACTAGTCCATGATCATCATAGCAAAAAGTGTAGTAGCTTTCAGGCAAGCATGGTGCTGTAGTAGTAACTGAGAGCTCTACAGTCTGATCCACAGACAGATGAGAGAGAGAGAGAGAGAGAGAGAGAGAGAGAGAGAGAGACTGAGCCTGCTGTGGGTTTTTGAAACCTTAAAGCCCACTTTAACACACAACTACAACAAGGCCACACCTTCTAATCCTTCCCAAACAATTCCTTTAGGTATGTGGGCATATTTCCATTCAAACCACTATAAATAGCTGTTGGTACAGGACTGAATGGGTCTTTTGTGGTATTCATCCTGTGCAGGACTCACTACTGATCTTTGTGTCTCTTTTGCTAAGGTATATGCGTACTTAGTAGATCTCTCACCTGAAGAACAAGTCTCAGTTTTTCAGCTTGGAACTTGTCTTCATTACTAATGTGAAACAGTACCTTGGTTAGTCAAATGTTTGGGGAGCTCTATTTTTTTTTTTGTTCTTTAACATGCCAAAGTCTATTTCAGTAAAGCACATTTTCATATATCTGATAGAGCAGAACAGTCTACTTTCAATCAGAAACTTCCTTTATGAGTTTCTTGGGCATGTTGTCAGAGACCTCATTTAGAACATTTAGTCTTAAATATTCCAGATTCAGTAACAGTTGATTGCATTTCCTCCATCCTCTGCCCACTTGTATATTTAAAAAAAAATCACACCTACAGCCTGCATGCATTTATTCTCAGACACCAGCAAATTCACCTAAATTACGTCTGAAGATTATTCATCAAAGATATTTATTTCCCTTAAGAAATTATTAACAATTTGAGAATGACCATATTTAAGTGAAGATGTTTATAATTCTAGCTTTTAATTTTAGGTTATGAATAATTTCTGTTTTTGTCCTCTGCTCTTATTTTATAAAGGGTGGGAAATATGAGCTCTATGGTCAGAATCTGGGTCTCCATTCTGATCAGCTGAGTGTCACTTGGGAGTCTCATGGAATATTCTTACCTCGCCAATGCTTGGGTTCATCATCTATAAAACTAGATGATCAGAGAACCTTCCTCCAAGGGTAGCTTCCAATACTGAACAAAATGAAATATTTTAGCTGGAAATTTTTAATTGCTCACAGAATGTCAGTTATTATTAGTTCAGCTGTGGTACGAAAATTAGCAGAAAAGCAAAGTAACTGAGCAGATTTCTCCCACACTCATTCCATTTATTATAAATGTTACTATTTGGTTGTTGGATCTTATATTGGGAGTGGGCTAGAGAAAGAAGAGTTACAGAACGTTCAGAACAACTTGGTGAGGTGTGTGGCGCATGCCTGTAACCTCTCTGCTGACTTTGAGGCCAGCTTCAAAGGTTACGATACCGAACTCTATCTTAAGCTAATTACAGAAAAACAAATAAATGAATAAATAAAAACATATCTTGTATGCTTAATGGGAAGTGACAGAAAGTGCTGCCTCAGCTGAACTTCTGTCAAGGTCCAAGTCCCTTGTAACCTTTCATTCCACAGCTCAAGCCAGACACCTCTTTCCACCATTTCTCTGACACTGCCCCAACAAGGCTATCAACAGCTTCTAACTCAGCAACATTCTTGATGCCCTGCTTTGCTAACTGTTTTAGAATCAGCCATGCTGTGGGCTATTGTTCCTTCTGACATTACTATTCTCCTTTTGTTTTCCTTCAGGCCATATTCCTCCACCTTATGGGCCTCTTATTCTTGTGGCCATCTGTGGATTCCTCCCTCCTCTATCTGACCTCTCATTGTGTCTCAGAAGTTGTGCTGGATTTTGTTGTGTTCCTTCAAAGTGTTCTCTCTGTTCCTAGCCACATTGTCTGATAACAGTTTCATGTAAGTAGCTATCTCACGGTCAGATATTTTCTATGAGCTATAAACTCATATTTCCCCAGAGCCCATATATCTGCTTGTTATCTGGAGATTTTTATTTCCCACTTTACCATATCTAAAACCCAACTACCTGTAATCCTTATATTCCATTTTCTTCCCCATCTTAGTAAATGGCACTACTAGGCAACTAAAATGTCACGTACCAGCCTGCTCTGACAGCAATCTTGCAGAAATAGAGTTATGTCACACACATACCAACATCCTTGAATAGCAACCCATTTGTGATGGACTGTATACCAACTGCAGGGCTCGGACTGTCTAACTGGTTCCTCCCCAGCTGGCCTTTCTCCTTGTTGAAACCTTCATCCTTTGGTCTAGACACATTGGCCTTTTATTTCCTTTGGATAGTATAGCTCATGCCTTTGCCAGGGCCTTTGTAAATGCTTTTCTGTAGGCCTGGAATGCCTACAGAAACCTGCTGTCCCTACTGATTCCCCAGCTGACTCTTCTCACTTCAGTCTGTAGCCTAGTTTCCCTTCCAGTAGGACTGCCTTGACTGCCCTATATGATGTATTCTTTGCATACTATCTGCACACCGTTCCATTTATTCAGATCAAATCTCAGTCAAAATGAATTTCCTTATGCATTAGATGAGATTGGGGACTCTATGAGGGCAGTACTGCTAGTCCACTACACCCTAAAAGTATGGAGGAGAACCTATATAATAAAGATATATAGGCCTGCATACAGCCCTTCCCTGCTTTATAAGCCCTGTCACAATAGCACTGCAATCTGGGAAGAAAAACCACAGATGCTCAAGAGACCCCACTGGAGAAGATAATAGCTACATTCAGAGAGTGCAAATCTGACAGGAGGCAGATTAGGGGTGAGAAAGGCTGAGTGGTCCCAGTAAGCACTGTTAGCAAAAGCCTGTGTGTATAAAGGGGTGTACCATCTTCAAATTATTAACTTGAATACAGTTTCCAAAACAGCAAAATAAAGAACTGGAAAATGGCAGTCAAGACCTGAATAAAAAGCAGAAGATGGAGAAAGTGTTTAAATTTAAGTAAAAAATGAAATTCCACAACTATGGCTTCTTTTATCTTCTGGTACAAAAAGCGTATATAATAACAAATACCACCTGACTGTGAATGGTTTGAAATGGATCAATGTACAGCTAGAGAATTCTGAGACGGAGTTCCGTGCTCTTTTGACATGGTGACAGCCGACATCCTAAGGCATTAGCCATCGGGCACAATGATCTTACTGCTTTAGTTCACTTCACTTCAGTATGACAACCATATTCCTGTGTTCTGTGTGAGGGGATGAGATTAACAAAGAAATAATCTTGGCCTCCTCTAGGAGAATCATAGCCTGATAAAAACACAGGTACATGTGTAGCTGTCCTTCTAGGATTTAAAAACAACAATAACAACAACAAAACCGTATTTAATCTCAGCAGAAATAATGTATAGAGGTGTGTAAGAAAATACACGTTAATTTTTAGGAGTGATCCGACTGGAAATGTGGACTGACTTGGCCCCCTTTCTGCAGTGATGTCCAGCCGAGTCTAAATGTAAGAGGGACCCTCCGAAGTAAGTTTCAGAGGGCGACCAAGCGTGGCTCACTGGACTAGGAAAAATGGTTGTGTGTATTTCTTTTAGCTTATGTGGACATCCCTTTAAACTGTCTTCTATTTAAAGCTGGCATGTGCTTATTATAGGCAACACTTAAAACTTAAAAGAAAAGAAATACAAATAGCCCACATGCTATGTATAGATTTTATTAGGCATTAAAAACTAAAGTAGGACTAATTATTTTTCGTATAGTGTGTGGCTTCTTCTTAAGACTTATCTTGAGATTTGTTTTGGTGTTATAAGGAAATCCCTAGCATTTGTTTGAACCAAGTGGTGTCAGTTGTCAGCAGCTCAACTCTGACGTGAAAATTTTACATTCTTGAGCTCTTTTAAATTTCAGTTTTCTCTTTCATTTTGGTGGAATGAGTACATTAAAATACGAGAAATGGCTAATAAGCTTTCAGAGTCTGTAAATCTGGGCGTGTGTTTATGTTGACTTCACACTGTGAGACACCATCCTGCGTGTGACAAAATTCTTGTTAGCATTTTCTCCCCCAAAGTTCTGCCAACATTTTGTCTTTATCATTTAGCGTCACTGAGAAAGAGGTGGGGGTTGGCTGGATTTTTATCCTTTGCGCATGACTCACATTTCTTCTTCTAGGCTTGTTTCTCCTGTCTCTGCGGTTTTCATAAATCAAGTATTTGTCAGAACATAATCCGATTTTTTGTGGGAATGTGGTGCAGCTTATTGAGATACATTTCCCAGTGGCTTTTTTTACTCTTATTCTTCGACTGAGAAAGAGCTCTACATTTATGTGTGACTGCTTCCTGTGTCCCATCATTCCAACTCTTCACTAGACCTCTCAAGTGCTTCCTCAGCATTTTCAAAGTCTGCCTGACACACTGGCTATTCCCATCTTCATTTTTCGTCCCTTTATTCTCTTTATCTTGACTCAGCTTCTTGTTTGCTTTTTTCTTGAACTGTCGCTATTGTTTCCCCCCATAGCTGGATTTTCCAGGGCAGCCATTGCAGCTTATTTCTCTAATAGCTTCCATGGTCTTCTATATTCCCCTCCTCCCCTCATATTCTGTCCTGTTACTGCAGGCACTCAATTCCTAGACTGTGAAGGTTGCATCTCCTGACCATAACTCATCTCTGCAGGCGTATTCTCATTCTGCTCCCCTGTGCAGTCTACCCCTCCCCAGAAAGAGGGGATCTGCAGAAGGCCAGTCTCAGGATTTCAGCAACCAGGAGAGAAAGGAGTCCAGAAGAAGGCAAGATTGTTATGTCATGACACCTTGGCATCTGTTGCTGAGGCATGACTGCACTTTCTGACCCAATTCCATTGGCTTGATAGTTACAATAGGATCTTCAATAAGCTCAGTTTAGAGGGACAATGGAGCATCCTCTCATGGGGTTTTATGCCCTCCCTCACATTTTCACTTCTATTTTGCTTTTGTATGTTAAGGAAAGCCTCTTTAGGCCAATAGCCATTTTTGTTCTCCTTGGCCTTGGACTTTTAATAACTGTGACAAATTCCTCATACAAACAGCTTAAAAGGAGGAGAGGTATCTTTAGCTCATGACAGCAGAGGTTTCAGTCCACGGTCTGCAGAAGCACTTATTTTAGTGCCATAGTGAAATCAAAGTAGTGGCAGAAGGATATGGAGGAACAATGTTGGCCATCTCCAGGTAGTTAAAAAGCAGAGGAGACAAACTGAGAGAAGCTAGGGTCACAACACAGCTCCCAAAGACATGCACAACTCAAGGATCGATGTTTCCCCTACAGTTTCCTGACTCCCCAAACAGTGCCACCAGCTGGGAAATAGCCTTCCATGATGTGAGCCCTTGGAAGGGAGACATTATATCCACCTTAGACTGAAGGGCTCCATGGCAATAATTTTCTGTCAAGTTGTTTCTTGACGGGTCTGGCTTTTCCTGAAGAGTAACAGCCTATGATATAACACATTGGGTCTCCACCATCAGATGAATTTCCCTGCTGTCATCAATGGTCCTAAGCCATCCTCCTCTTAGAGCTTAGAGCTGATAGATCCTCTGCTTCCCTGGCCAGGACCAAAAGCCCTTCCTGACTGTAGCAAGAGTTCACTCATCTTTAGTTTGGGACTCCTTGGTTTTGCGTTTACAGTGGCCTGGACTTACAGTTCTGGACTCCCATACTTTGACAGAGGTCACCACGAGAAACAGTTTACAGACATGGTAAACTAAACCCACACACGTGCCTTCAGTAGGGAACTAATGTTCTTGTCTACTACACTGTAGCTACCTTTCAGAACTAAGGAAAAGAGAAAACAAGGCAATAATACACTTCATTAAAGATTCTCTCATGATGGGGCTAGAGAGATGGGCTCAGGAGTTAAAAGTGTTGGCTACTCTTCCAGAAGACCCAGGTGCAATTCCTAGCACCCACATGGCAGCTTACAACTCTCTGTAACTCCAATTCCAGGAGATCCAACATCGTCAAAGAGACATATACATGCAGCTAACGTAAATCAATTCTCTTAAAATTAAAACAAATAAATCACACACACACACAGACATACAGACATACACACACAGACACGCACATACACAAAGATTCTCTCATAAGGGTTTTGCTGGGAGTTAGCTGGAGGCTAAGGTATATGAGTCCTGGCTCTTCAGTGAATTTAACTGTGTGTCCTTGGGCAAATTATTTAATCTGTGCCTCAGTCTCCCTTTCTTGTTAATGGGAGTAATACCTCTCATAGAGTTGGTGTGGAATTAATTAGAGAAAATGTCTGTAAGACACTTAAGGCCCTTAAAGAGTCAAGGTACTATGTAAATACAAAATGGTATCCTCTAAATTTGATTTATTTGTGAAAAAAGAATATATGTGAAATATAGAAATCATGGCAGAAGTGTCCTTGGAGAATGATAAGGGTCTCAGAACTGCTCTCCATCCCTGTGGATCTAAGCCTGCAATCTGGGCTCTCCTAAAGAAAGGAAGCTGTTACTCTTAGAATCAATTCCGGGAGGTTAGTGGGCATCCTCTACTCTGGTTGGCCAGAACAGGCAGGAAGAGGCCGGTGAATGAAGAGCAACGGCCAGTTTCCAGGTGTAACTAACCATCTGCAAAGTGAAGATGGCCTCCGTCTTGGGGTCAATTGCCATCTGCCACACACTTCATTCTGCTTTCCAAACTCTTATCTCTAATCCTCTTCCCTAACATTAAACACCTTGCTTTTGTTTCCACTTAATTTTTTTTTAATTTTCTATAAATAGATTTTCCCAAGCACATGAACTAATGTGTGCATGATCTTGAAAAGCAACTGTGTCTTCTTTCCTGTGTGTCAGCAGCCTGGCTCTGCCCTGACACAGGAGCCAGCTGGTTGGTGCCCGCTGTGTTGGAGGGAAAGAACACTGGTCTTGAAGGCCTCAATAAGCCAGGTCCACTGTGTTTCTCTGCCTTCAAACAGACCATTCTCTATTCCAACAAGCACTTATGTTTATAACTCCATCCTTTTGAAGAATTACAGGATACAATTTGCATATTATTGACTGTGAAACAATTCTGTGACTAAAAACTCCTAAAAGTTGAAGTGTATGTATGATTTGGATTCCTTTGTGGGTCAAGTGATCTTTAAAACTACATCTAAACATTTAAACACAAACATTGAGTGCCCCCTATGTTCCAGGCACTATCTCAGACATCAGGTACAAATGAACAAATGAACAGGTACAAATGAACAAAATATAACTCCTTTTACTATAGTTTAAACTGAAGATAATGCTCATCATAGCACAGGAACTGTCTTCTGAAAAACTGGGTCTCAGAATGAGCCATTGCTGGTTGTATGCACCATCTAATTGGCAGTCTGTCTTGGCCTTACCCATCTCCCCATGAAACACCCTCCATGACTTGGAGGTCACTCAGGCAGCCATCTCAGACAGACAAAGCCGATCTAATGCCAAAACCCACAAAGACCCATATTGAAGTAATACTTCCAGAACACAGTAATAAAAAAAAAAAAATCTAAATAGTTAATCTTTTCTACCCGGTTCCCTGAATGGGTTAGTTACTTTATTTGGTTTTGAGGCTGAGGAATTGAACCCAGGACTTCTCTAATTCTGAGCTCATGTTCTACCACCAAGATACAATCCTAGGCAAGGCTGCTTTATTCTAGAGGCTAGCTACCCAGAATGGGCAAAGCAAAAGGACACTTGTTATGAAGTGGGTTATGAAGAAGGAAGGCATGGCTAGAGAGACCCAGGCCCTGAGCTGGGTATGGGGAGTACAATTCTTTCAATTGCATAACTGGTTTTGGCTCAACAAATGCTGAACTCCTCTTGCCAGTTGGTGCAACTGGCCAACATGTTCTGTTATTCAATGGGCTGTATGTCTGCATGGACATCTGTCTGAGGTGTCCTTGTTTCCCAAGTCCTGTGTGGTGTTTCAGCAGGCAGCTGGGTAAGGGCAAGGCAGAGTCTGTTAGGTACCATGGAAAACCAGCAAGGCTTCAGTCTGAGAACTGGATTTTCAAAAGCCTTTTTCTCCTACAAACAAACTAAAAGCTGAAGTTTTGACACCCTATAATCAAAAAGAGGAAAAAAACTCTGACTTTGTCTCTGACCTGAGCAGGACAGAGGTTTGTTTTGTTTTGTTTCTTTATTTAGCAGAAAATCTTATTCTCCTGGGCTGGGTCACTGGAAATGAGGATCAGTGAGAATCATGTTTCCTTCAGTGAGATACTAAGGCACATATATTTTTAAATAAGTAGTACAATGAGATTTGGAAGACACTCTGTTGTTCATAATTGGAAGTGGTGATCTTTCTGATAAAGAGTGAAGGTCAAAGGGGAGGTCAGGACAGGAATTCCTTACCAAGGCAAATGTTTGTGTGATGCTTGCCAAAGGCCTAAGTGGTGATTTGTCCTTGAGCTTATGCAAAAGTGTTAAACACACTGTAAGACACTCCCAGAAACACATGGGATGGGGAATTCTTATAGGTGAGTCTCGTGGGGACTCAGCAGATTTCTTCTGTGAAAGTCATCCTTGAATGCAACCCTATTTTATTTGGTGGTTTAGTTATTTAGCCACAATCATTGTGAGGTTGAAGCAACTTAAGAAGTGTCTGGAAAGTTAGAATGGTTTAAATTTGCAGGCCTTGGCACCTACTTCCATGGCAGTATTCATTCCATCAGCAGAATGAGTAGAAACAAGCTTGCTTTATTTAGTCAATGGAAAAGCAGAGAACTCACCAGTTTCTCTCTCTTTCCGTGAATCTCGAGAGTTTGATAACAACAGATGTAGGGATCCTTCTGAGTTGAATAAAGATAACATGAACACATTGAAGCATATTCGATGCTTTCCTTTGCTGCGCCTGATCTCAGTGCCGGTTACAGAAGCTCGTTCTCATGACCCAGTGACTGCCCAATCAAATTCTGTATTCTTAGCTTTTTACAAAAGGGGGGGGGGAACGACCAATTTAAACTCTGCAGGGACTTATCACAGTGACAATCCATCATATCGTCTGTTATTTGACACTTTTGTATTGGGCCTTCAACATTTCAAGACAAATATATGGAAGGATCAAAGTTCTCCCTGAGATGAATAGGTCTTAGAGGTCTAATACTTCTGCATTCTCTATAGTCAGCAATACTGTGGTATGCTCTTTGTAGTTTCTGTTATTTTTGAGACAGGGGCTCTATACATAGCCCAGGCTATCCTGAAATGTACTAAGTAGATTAAGCTGGTTTTGAACTTACACATATCTGCCTGCCTCTACCTCCCGTGTGCTGAGATTAATGATGTGGGCCACTAGGCCTGGTAGTTCATACTGCAGTAATGGGGTATTCTTAACAATTTAAGAGAGTAGATAGTTTGTTGAAGTGTTATTATCAAGACTGATGAGTGGGTAGCTTGGAGGGTTGGTGGGTGGATATGGATAGATGGATGGACAGGTGATAGGGACAAATAAATGGGCAGGACAAAACTTTTGGAGACTTCATACAATAAATTCCTGAGGCCTCTTTGCAGGCATCCTGAAGCTGGCACTCTCTGCCTGGTTTCATTATGCTTTCTAAAACCATAGGGTAAGGTTCCATTATTCCCCCCAGTCTTCGATCTTTTATGCCTGCAAAACCAGTGCCACGTAGACAATGCTCTGCCGCCAGCATGAGTGAACCCTCTACCCCAGTCAGTCTCACCTTTGAATAACGAACTGAGGAATTTTGCGTCCGAGGACAGTTTCATTGATTCCTTTGCTAACGTCATGTGCTGAACTGATTACTATATATAGCTGTTTATCTGACTCGTCGATGTAGTCATTACAGCTTTTTAAAGCCAGGACTCTGAAACGTCTGTCAGGTCAGCAATCTCATTATCTTTGGCTTCTCTTATTAATGAGTTATTGTCAGTTTGTGAAACCATCATAGTAGCTTGTTTTCTCATATATATATATATATGTGTGTGTGTGTGTGTGTGTGTGTGTGTGTCGTATATGTATACATAGTATATGTAGTGTGTATTTGTGTGTTTTCTTCTTGTGCTTATCCCGTATTTTTGATAGATATAGCCTCTAATCTTAAGTTTTTATTTCTATTTTAGTCTGTGTCTGTGAGTGCTGTATGCATGTATATTTGTTCAGGTGCTTGTATGTAGAGGACAGAAGTTGGCAGTGGAAAACTTCCTCGATTATTATCCACCTTATTTGAAAGGGGGGGGGAATTTTTCCACTGAGCCTGCAGCTAACTGGTTGGCTTGACTGACTAGACAGTGAGACCCAGGGAGCCATTTGTTTCCATCGCCAGTGTCGCCAGTGCTAGAGAATAGCCATACCCCTTTTATATGTGGGTGTTAAAGATCTGAACTCAGGCCACCATGCTTGTGCAGAAAGCACATTACACATTGTTCCATCCGCCCAGCCCAAGTTTTTAATTTTTCCTTTTTCTTACTCTTTTTGTTTGCTTGATTTTATATGGCTCTTCCTGGTGAGCTGTCTCAAGTTGGGTTTATGTTGCCTGCTACTATTTGGGGGCAACATGACTGCAGTAAAAGATACACTGATTTGAAAGCATTTCTGGTTTTCACATGTAATGGAATAAATGTGTGTGCGTCACTTGTGTTCCTGACCAGGTTCAGAGACAGTAGCTTTAGAACACTGATTTGAAAAAAGTCGCTTATAGTTTTCACAGATTTTGGTATTAATAATTTAGTGTTAAGATGAAAATAAATAGGAAAGGGGCAAAAGCAAGGTATGAATGAAGGAGGAAACTTATAGGTATGAAGTATAAAAATAGTAGAGGAAATGTTATAGAGTAAGTATGGTAGAAAGAACAGCTGGGGTTGGTGAGATGGCGCAGCAGGTAAAGGCACTCACTGCCAAGCCTCACAAGAGTTCCATCTCTGGACCCGGTAGGGTCAAAGAAGAGAACCAACTCTTTCCTGCAAGTTAGCAGTTCCATCACATTGTCCTTTGGCCCACAAACTCCCACTGTGACACATGCTTATGCATTCACAGACACAAATGAATAACTGTAATTTTTTTTTAAAGGAGGGGTCATAAAAGCCCACTTAAGAGATATACAAGCTAGAACAAAAGTTTAAAAATGAAGTAAGGAATAAATAAAATAGAGTCAAAGATGTGAAAAAAAAACTTAAGTAAAAAAAAATTAACCTCAGTCAGTATTTCTTCCTAGTTGGAAAGAAGATGGCTGCTTCACTCTTGGTTGTCTTCTGTGGGAGCTTTATGAGGTGGGCTGAAAACTGCTGGTCTAAGTAATAAAACACATCTTAGGGTAATCAAACAAATCTTTCCTGTGAGATTTTTGATTGAGGACACCCTGCATTCTCTTAAATGCGGGGGTCTGAGAACCCCTGCCTGCCCTTTACAATTTTTGTCTCTGGGGTTTGGAATTCATTCTTCCCAGACAAGAGGCCTTAGAACTGCTGCTGCAGAAGGCCCACCCACCTGTGTTTACCACTGCTCCCTGGGTGGGCTCTTCCCAGCTTCCACTGCTAGAGCACCCTCACTTTCACTTCGGTATGCAGTCACTCTCCCGGCAGGAGTTGAGGTTGGGGTGGGCTGGTTACTTGTCCAGTATCCTTGGGGCATCTTGGTGTCAGTTTACCACATCTTCCTTCTGCTTCCCCCTGTCCCCTTATGGTGTGTCCAGCCCTTGGTCATTCCTGCACAGTGCAGTAGGGTATTACCCAGCTCTCTGTTCTTGGGGTCCTCGTGTCTGCAAGGGGAGTTACCCTCTGTAGCTGGGCAGGGTGCTGAGGGTTGGCTGACAGTCATGCCCACTGCTTCTTTGTCGAAACCTCACCTTGACATAACTTCTTTCTTTCCAGCTCTTTCTCTTCCAGGAATAGAGTCTGTTGGTTTGTATCTGACATCTTCTTCTTCCTCTGGTGCCACAAAGGCAGTTTCCAATCTTCTATCTTGCCTCAATACATGCTTTTTATGACTGTTTAAGTGTGATTTCTTTACTTAACAAAAATTTTAAGGTTTCTCCATAGTGTAACATTTCTCAAAATGTGATTGCCTCCCTCCTCCAATGATATTCCATTGTATGAATACACCAGGTTTTTTATTTATCCTGATGATACTGTATTTTGGGGTCATTACTCTCACAAGTATGTGGCCACAAATATTCATGTACAGTTTCAATATGGACAAATGTTTCCATTTTCCTTGGGTATGTACTTAAGAATTAGTAGAAAATTGGGGTCAAATGTTAATTCTATTTTTGACCATTTGCTGAACTTTTAGACAGTTTTCTGAATCGGTTATAATATTTTCCAGCCCCACCAGAAAAGTCTGTGTGTTCCAGTCTGCTCGCTCCTCACCAATATTTGTTATTATTTTACTTTCTTCTTCTTATCTTCTAATGGGTATGATGTCTGGTCACACTGTGGTTTCAGTTTCAGTTTTCTAATGACAACTGATTTTGAGCATCCTCTTTACTGGATGGATCTATGAAGAAAACACAGCAAGATGTTTGATCTCTTGTTAAACTTGGTTATCTGTAACTTGCTGTCACTAATTGCTGTCACTCTATGTGCTCTAGATGTGACATCATTAGCAAATGTGTGATTTTCAAGGATTTTCTTCCATCCTCTGGTCTGTTTCCATTTATTTAATATGCGTTGAAACACACATGCTAATATATCTGATCTGTGCAACTTCATTTCTACAATTTCTTTGGCCATTTATGTTTTTTGTTGTTATTAGTGGTGGTTTTTGGTTTTGTCCTTTTGTAAAAATCTGTCGTCAAAAATAATGTAGTGGAGAATTATCCTTATGTTTTCTTATAAAAGGCTTATAGTTTAGGCTTTGCTTATTTGAAATTAACTTCCTTTTTAAATGTGTGTGTATGTGTGTGTGTGTGTGCATGTACATACACTTTCATATGTCACAACATACCTGTGGATGTTAGAAGATAACTTGCAGGAGTCATTTCTCTTCTACTGTGTGAGTAGAACGTTGAATTTATGTTGTCAGGGGTGGGCAGCAAAAGCCTTTACCTGCTAAGCCATTTTACTGGCCCAAGGAGTAAATTTTTAGTAAAATTCTTTCTTATTTTTTGTTGTTTTTTTCCCCCTTTACTTTTAGGTCTTGAAATATGAAATAATTAAAACTATGTAAAGCAAATTAAATGACCAGTGAAAATACCAATAAAATAGTTATTGTGTTGGAAAATTGTAACAGTTAGGCAAAAAGGTTAGTTAGTTTTGTGACTTTATGGCATGTTATGTGATCTACACATTACTTTCTGGGTAATATCGTGCTCAAACAAAACTTGGAATTCCATCTCCAGTTCTTCCTCACAAGTGAGCACTTCTTCAGTTTCCCTTATGAATATTCATACCTTGTTTCTATTCTTGTTATACAAGCAAATCAGTGTTGCTTACATAACTCAGCTTTTGTTCTCCATTTATTAATATAATCTCCTTCCTCCACAGTCATCCAGTCCCCTCTCCTCCTCCTCTCTCTTTGTCCTCTCTCTCTCTCTCTCACACACACACACAGTCAACTTATCCACATGAACAGTTACTGCTTACTGCTCAATCTGTGAGTGCACTGACAACACAGAGTCCTGAAATTCACCTTCTCCCACGCCTATCCAATTTCCAGCTTCTAAAGACACCTGACATTCCAGTTATCTCACAGACATTTCAGCAATCTGGATGATTTTTTTTTTTAAGTCACAATGGAAAGGCAGAATAAAATAATGTGCCAGTACCATTTAGTCATTCTTCCGTGTTTTAGTATAAAAATGTAAGATGTAGCCATAGAGCAAACTTGATGCATAATTATCACATTGGGATGCTAAACACAGACACTGGGTTTGCTCTATGCACAGAGAGATCCGGTTTGCTCTAGAAATTCAGATTTTACTTTTTTTTTTTCCCCCAGCAAAATAAGAGTGTGGGTGTGAAGGGAGACTGACATTCTGAGGATTTTTTCAGAATACTAATGCCTACAGAGGCGGTGGCAGTGTGGAGTTGACCAGCTTCCTCCGCATTATGCTGAGTGAAAGATTTCTTTACTCTTTGTGGATAGATTCCTTTATGGCAACAGCTCAACAGGTCCTTAGGATTAACCAACAAGTAATCCTTTTGCACTTCTGTGGCAGCAAACGTTGTTTTTAAGTTCAGGTGATGATACTCATGTCACACCTATGAGACAAAACAGCATCAGCTGAGCAACCTTCTATGTGATCTGAGTGTAAGGCTCTCAGAGGAGTTGGTCAGTGATCCTTGGTGGTGGAGGCGGAAGGGGTGCCAAGAAGCTTATGGACATGTGGGCTGGGCCTGAATTGCAGAGAATGAAAACAATTTCAAAAGTCACAAAGAGACAAATGGGGAGGGTACGCCCAGTCACGTGCAAGAAGAGCAGAAATGGCACCTAACACAGCAGTCTTTTTATGATCCGCTTTACACATTTTCAAATTCTGGAAAGGAATGACATTACTTTTTGAGGAGTTTTGTGACTTGGTCGTGGTGTCCTACCTTTTAAGCAGTAACACGGTTATTGGTTGAAAAGCAGCATGGAATCTTTTCTACAGAAACACATCATCAGGCTTGGAACTGGAATTATGGCCAGTTATTTATGCCCCAGCTCTGACTGAATTCTCCCGCAGCCTTTGCAGCTTGCTGTGCAACTTTGCAATGGGGAACCAAAGTTTCAGATCAGTGGGTTCCAGACTTGCTTATCCTTGGTATCAGCTCGGAAACTGGAAAAAATAAAAGTGTACATAACGTGGCTTCTGGTGTAGACTTTACCAAGCTGAACGTTTCCAGATGAGATTTTTAGATCAGTTCCAATTGCTGAAAGACCTACCTCACACCTTTGTCAAAGCACCAGTACAAGTCACCCTCGCTTAAACGCATAGACACATTCTCCAGATCATCTGTCTTGATGCCTGAGTTTCTTGTCACCTTATTCCATTATTCTGTATTTTGTGAGTTTCTAAATGAGGAAAATAGGGATGATGGGATTTTCACAGACCAGAAGCCACTTTCAACACAAAGAACATTTGACTAGGACTTGGAGATAGCAAACAGCCATCTCCAGGCACCAAGGGAGGATACACACGCCAGTTCTCCTCTCCCTACAAATCCAACCTTCCTTTGTCCTGTTCTAAACCTCTTTGTAAAGCCCAGCTTGTATGTGTCTCTTTTCTATCATTAAATATCAATGCTTTAAGCATTCTTTACAACTATTGTTTCATGGCACAGAAGAGTGATGGATAGGCCCTTGGTGATTTCCCAAAAGTCTCCTTTCTTGCCTGCTGAGTGGTAGGGTACAGAAGATTAAGGCAGGTACACAAATCAACATACTTTCTCCTAATTAATTCCATTTGTAGCATGACTCAAAGCTAATTTGCAGATGTGCTTTGGGTGGATTGTGTTCGTCAGAAAAATTTAGAACATTGTTTGATTTGGTTCCAGATTGAAGTGCTCGATAAAGATAAAGCGTCCCCGGGTTCTTTTTCTTTCATTGTCCGAGGTACTACCTGATCTCAAATAGACACATTGTTAGAGATTTATGGGCACATGATTAGAAATGCTGGTGTCTTCTAAGTGGAAGGGTGCTTCAGCTATAGACACAATTATTAGTGCAATAAAAGTAGAAAAGCTTAGATGAGATTTACCCTTGCAGTGTCCAAAGGATGTGAGCTGGCCTTCATTCATGTTTTATTTGTGCATTTGTTATTCTATTATTATAAAATGTCACTTTGCCTATACAATATTTTGCCTTGCTGTCAGGTTTTATTTGCTTCAGCTTTTAGGTCAGGAACATTTGTGACTGAACACTCCTATGTGCGCCAAAGGAATTTTCCATGCTGTAGTGTTTGTTGGTTCCATAAACAACACAGTTTTTTTTTCAAGACTGAGAACAAACATTCATTAACAGGCAAGCAAATAAATAAAAACACCCACTCCAAAGCAAAACACAACATGCAAAATACCCAAATAGAATTCAGCTCAAGTCTGATAGGACTATCTTATATTACAAAAAAGTAAATTTAAAAATTGCAAATAGAATATATTTGGGTGGGATTAAAAACAGACAGTTCATCCCTGCTAATCATGGGCAAAACAGTTATCAGAGAAAGCACACTACTTGAGGTAAAGAGAGAAGAGTTCTTTATAGCACTGACCCTCGGGAAAAAGCTTCGTCATTGTCCTGGCAGCTCCATACTCCCACCCACCTTCACTGACCTTTCCCTCGTCATCCGCCTGTCAAACCTTACACTCACATTTCCGATGCTTTCCCCGGAAGTCAGCATGAGCAGAAGCTCCAGCTGCTGTCCTGCCTACATCCAACTGCTTTCTAAGTCAAAACTCTTTGGTTAGTGAACTCTGCCCATGTAAGTTCAAGGTCAGCAGCTGGGTGCTGGGAGTCCATCCTTTCCCTCAGCCTGAAAAGAGGGAGGAAATGCCAACCGTTTTGAGATGAAACATAGTTTGGGTAGAAATAATCCAGAAGTGTTCCAGTTAATTGACACATTTAAGAAAAGGCGCTCTTATTCCTGGTCTTATAGGTGTGAGAATAGATTATTATATAAATTCAATTCTCAGGAGTTTGGATAAAACACAAGATGGTTTGCCACTGCCTGCAAGGACATACATGCTTATGATAAGTATAATAACAGTTTTTTTTAAAAAAATATTTTGGGAAGGGGTTTGGCTTCTACAGGTTTCCTCTTGGTAGAACCTGTCACAGATGGAATTCCCTACCTTTGTCACAGTCCTGATGTGCTCCTTAGACCACCCATTGGGACATCTCACAAGAGCTATTCAGTTTTCAGTGAAGATAACAGATGAGGACTAATGGTCTGTGGCAAGTGCCACACTGACCTGTACGTAGTTAACCAAATGTAGAATGTTGATGCAACATCAGCTACATGTCTAAGAGAAGCACCAAGGGCGTGAGCATTTTGTTGTGAGAAGCATTTCAATTGGTCTATACCAGAGCCAAACTTTGGTTTATAGAGTAGGAACTGACAGATATCAGATCAAAAAAAAAGGAAGGGGGGGAAAAAGAAGTGGTGGCAGCTGTCTGAAGGAAGGGAAATTATTTGAGAAGGCTTAATGGAATAAAGAAGCACGTAAGATGCAAAATAATTGGCCTAAGGGCCATTGAACTCCTGAATTTACATAATCCCTAAATTGAATGCCTTTGAAACCAGAAAGGAAGGTGAGGAAAAAGAATTACCTTTTGCAGGGGACTACAGCAAAGCGAAAATGGGTACCTCAGAGAAGAGTTCAAATGTCTGAAGCAGCAGACATCACTAGCTCAGTTGGCCCCTTCAACAGCAATTTACAAAGGTAGTTTTGAGCTAGGTCCAGTTGTCTTGATAAACAGTGGAGCTGGTGAAAACCTCCTGGCAAGGAACCTATGGTAATTGAATAGATCTCCAGGCTGGCTGCCATCAGGGAATATACTCCCAGATGCCTGTGCCTGCTTGGCAGGAGCACCAGCTGCTCACCCTGTCCACCAGGCCCCTTTTTCTGGACAGGGGGGCTGCACTCTCCTTTTGGAGGAGTCTCATTCCCTACTTTCTAAGAACAATCATGTTCAGCCCTCAGTGTGCCTGCAAAGCAGCTAAGCTGGTTCTCTGCAATTCTCTCATGCATGGAACAGAGATTCAGTGTGGATTTTCATTTCTGTCTTAAAAGAATGGTTGGGGACATGAATCATATTGATTGTGGTTTTTATCCTGGGCCGCTTAGCCATGTAATAAATGATCTTTTTGAGGTATATGTTAAGTCTTATAACACTTTGATTCTCATATCTATAAACCCCCCCAAAAAATCAAGCTTCTATTGCTATTTCCATTGTCACCAACAGGGCTTTTGGTAAGAAGACAATGGAAGACAAATGAGGGCTTTTAGGGCCATCTGCAAAATGGCTCAAGTGACTTGTTTAAGAGTTCTTAGGATTCTCTGTTCCTTTATTTTATTTTGCAAATTCTGCCACTGGCAAATCTTTTGCCCCTGAGTTCACACTGTGAGTTTCAACCTTTTCCTCAATACCCACCCTATGCCGATTTTTGACAAGTTGTGACCATGGTTGAGGGGCATGTTCTTGTTTTTGTTTCCTCTACAGCATTTCTTGTCAATTCTGACTGAAGTGAATTCCAAGGGCTTCCTGGATCAGCCTCATTAACAAAGCAAAGAAGTTTGAGTTTCCCTTGACTTTCCAAAGGAACAAAGAGTATGAAGACTGCTGTTGGCACTTTCAGAGTGAGTCTTTACATTTGCTTTTTCATCAGCTCACTGCTTCAAGTCAGTGTCTCTTTTCCAGAAGGTTTATAGTAGTATGACAGGATAAGATAGTTTTGTATTATGGCTGAGGCCATTTTAGGTTTAACTAGAATTTAATCTCCTTGATGGAAAGCCTCATGGAAAACAGCCTGAGTCCATTCTAGGAAACTGGAGTAACTTAGCTTTTCCTTAACTGCCTGTTTGTGCTCCTCCAGCTAATCCCACAGCTTCTGTTAAACTGCTTACATGCCTAAAACCTCCTTCAGTAGCTGCTAAGCAAGATACCAGGCTGTGGTTTTCACATTTAAAACTCCTTACCCTAAACAGCCAGCACTACACTTGAGTCTAGCTGGAAGAAGTTGAAATGGCTATCAACTGTGTCTGAGTGCTCAGCTCTGGTGGGCTCCCTATATCAGTAGCTTAAAGGATATTATCAATAACAGATTTCTCAGGCAAACGTTTGCACTCTTGTTTGCTCCCTCTTGAGGCTCTGCTCTGGGATGGACTTGCTCAGCCTCATAAGGTACTCTGCTTTTACCTCCGCAGCATATGTCCTTCTTGAAACCTACTACTCCTATGGTCTCTTCGGTCAGAATCTGGCACGGAAACCTGTTACTAAATATCCACAGCATAACCAGATGAGAAGTTATGGCCAATTCCACCTCACCTGATGAAGGTCTCATCTTGTCACCTGTAGTATTCCTCTTATAAAGGGGAATTAGTACCATCAGAAGTATTTAGGATTCCTCAACAGGCTGACTTTCATTTTGTGTGGCTTTATGTGTGTGGTATGTGGATGCCAAAGGTCAAATTGGTATCTTTGTTGATCATCCTCTACCTCTACATGGTCTCTCAAAGGCAAAAGACTAGCTGCCCAAGGAGCTCCCAAGATCCATTTGTCTCTGTCTCCCCAAGGTTAGGACTGCATGTGAATGCCATCGTCTCTGCCTTTTCACAAGAGTTCTGGGGATACAAATTCAGGCCCTTGTATTTGCAAAGCAAAGAGCTTCTGTAATCCAATGTTCTCCTTAGAACATTTAGAAAATCCCATTTTCTAAAAAAAAAAAAAAACAAAAAAAAAAAAAACAAAACATTTTTAAGGTACTTATATTTTTTATTTTATGTGTATAAGTGTTTGCTTTCGTATGTCTAGGCTCCATGTGCATGATTGGTGTCTGTAGAGATCAGAAGAAGGCATTGGATGGAGCCCTTATAACTGGTATGACAAGTAGTTTTGGGCTGTCGTGTGCGTGCTTGGAACCAAATCTGGGTCCAGTGGAAGAGGAGCCAGTTCTCTTAACCATAGAGCCATCTCTCCAGTCCTTTACTTTCATTTTTGGTGAATGTTTTTTAGAAGCACTTGGCCTCCAGATAGATTCCCAATGGAATGCAAGCAGTTGAACCACTGGCCTAGGCTTATGTAGCTCCTTGTTCCTCACATAATAAAAAACGGCACCCATTTCACATGAGGGCTTCCTCATGTGGACAGCAACTTCCCTCAAGAGGAAACTTGATTAGTTCTAAATTACCAAATGAAAAACATGGGTTCATTTCTCCCCACAAGATGAAATTTTATAATAGTAGAAAGTTCTTTTATTTTGTATTTTTACAGACTCATGTGCAATTGCAGAGGTAGCACAAGAGGTACCATGTTCTTAGCACTCAGCCTTCCCCAACTGTAATGTCTCACACAACACAGAACGTTTACACAAGCAGGAGACTGGCAAGAGAGAATAAGCATGAAAAGCTGACACATGCCTACTCTTGAGGATTTTGGTTTGCTAGCTTCATCAGAATGCTGTGAGGAAAGGTGCTTCTATTTTCACACAAAGAAGAGTCTCAGTGGAGCCCTCCTAAGCCTTGTTGAACTGTGTTCCGACACATCAAACATTCTAAACAGAAGTTGATGTGTTGTTGCTCAGGAAGACAGGCTTTTAACTATATGGGACTTTATCAACTTCAGTTGCCTAAAATATGTTCTTGCCAGACAGAGACACTGCTGGCATATTTCTATATTTTGAATACTGTGTTGACTGGTTTTAAAAGTTTAGGACAAAGAGAAGAGTTGACCCAATTAATAGCTTTGGACATTGGTCTGTTAGCAAAATGTGTCAATGTTTCTTTTTACGGTAGAAGTTAAGAGCTTAGGTCTTGAATTCTAGCTGGTTGAGTCTATTTCCTACGGTTACCGGAAATATAACTTGAAACAAATTATCTCATTGTCTTAAGGCTCAACTGAGCTGCCTCCTCAGTTCCTTGGACATATTTTCAATGTTGATTCAGATAAAATTAAAGATATTTTCTAGCCTTGTGTTGTGAAAGGGAGTAACTGCTAATTATACATAGAAAATAATTTTGCTTTCCATTGTAGTTATTATTTTTAAACAGAAATTGCTCAATGTCCCATAACACGTTATAAGTCATTGTATAACCTTCAAATTAGTAGCTGTTGGTGGAAAAATTACTTGTGACAAAAATAGTCTAATACAGGATCATAAACAGCTGCAGGATTATAAAGCCTAAAATAATATAACCTGCCCTGGGCTCATCCAGCTAAAGCCAGTAAAACTAGTGTTATTGTTGCCTGGATAGCAAGTTTTTCAAAAACGTATCAGGAGCTACTGGAAAAGCTTGTAACAAAAAGTCAGTCATCTATGTATATGTTTAGCTATGTACAAATATTAACTGGTTTTGGAAAAGTGTATTTGTTGTATAAAAAGTGGATCTATCGGTTACCATGGCTGCTTGTGCCTTGCTCATAATTGCTGGTTTTCTCTCCCTAGCTGTTATAGGCTGCTTTAGAGAGCAATAGCAAATCAACCTCTCCTAACAACAGTCCAACTATACATAATAATTAATAAATTAATTCCTGAAATTTGCATGTAAACAATTTCAAGCCTAGATTTTTGGGTGGACGGAGCAGCCATGTGCGGACTCCCTAAAACATGACTGTGCTTCTTTTCAGTAAAATGTTACATTTGTGGTTGTTGTCCTGCAAATTAATACACTGATAAAAAAAAAAGTGGCTCTTCTCAAAGCTTGAATATGAAAAGATTAGCAGCCAAGTAGCACTGACAGAACCATGTTGCCAGATAATCAGATAATGCTGAGCTCTGTAGACATGCAACTGTGCTGGGATCCAGCTCAGAAAGCAGGTATCTTGGCTAAGAGGTTTCCTTTTCTCCTTTGAATTTTTCTTTGGCTTCTTATACTGAGGTCCAACTCTAATAAACTGTTGGGTCAGATAAGGGGTTTATGTTGGTGACATCTAAGCTACAGCAAATCTTCTGCACGTGGTTATCATTAGCAATCTTGATCCATGTGTGATGAGTAATCATCGTTGTCATCTTCACTCACTATACTGGAATCACCCAGGAGAGGGTGAGATACACCTCTGAGAGTGTCTATGTGGGCATTTCCAGAGAGGAAAAGAACCAGAAGGGAAAGAAAGACTCACCCTGCAGGTGAGTGGATCTATCTGTGGACTGGACTTGGACAGAATGAGAGAAGCTGAAGGACAAAGCCAGTTGGGCTCCTGGCTCCTTTTTCTGTCCTAAGTTACTCGGAACTGCTCTGCTCCACCATCATGCCCCTACCCAGACTGACCCTCTGAGAATGAAAACAGAGCCTTCCTTCTTGAAATTGTTTCTGTTGGGCCTTCAGCATAGCAGTGCAGAAGTAACTATCACACAATGTTTTCTTTCCTGTTTTTGTGAGGGGCCAAAGAGAACAAACTTGTTGCTTTGAAATTTCTATTTACAGGGTACCGAAATGTCAGAAAATGTTTATTTCCAATTTGTTGTAATAGTGAAGTCTCAGATAGGTAGAAGTGCAAGGCTGGCAACAGGCTTTGGAATAGAGCAGGCAGGCTGATGAAAACAGGGAATGAGTTTTCAAAGGTTTATATTGATTAGATCTTTGGTTAGAGAATGGCTCTTTCAGCACAAAATCTTAGGAAAAGAATCACAAAGAGAAATATCAACATATTTGACTGCACAGAGGTAAAAAAAATCTATGTTCAAAATTACAATAACTAGATGTTAAATAGGAACAACATTTAAGTGCTATTCAGAGCCAAGAATGAAAAGGATGAATGTTTTTAGCATTTAACAAATTTATAAAATAGGCGAGTCAGTCAACAGCAAATTAGGGAAAGAGATGGCTCACCCTGAAGGAAATAAAACTGGCCGGTAACTGGAAGGGAAGTAGCTAATGTTGAAAGAATGAACAGCTATGAGATACTTTTCTTTTCTTTTATCAAATTGCTCCAAATTTAAATGTCGTATGTCCGGAAAGTGTTAGTAAGCCTTCCCCAGGCTCTAAGGCTTCCAGTACCTGAGTTTACACCCTGGTCATGTGGCCTTGGGAGGGAGTTATTTGTATCTGCCTTAGTGTTTCATCAGTCAAGAGAAACTACTTCCTATTGCTGTGGATAATGTTCAGTGAGATGACACAGGGCCAACTGAACATGATGCCTGGCTTATGGTAAAACTCCAAGAAAAAGATGCAGTGGCCTAATTCCCCTATGAGTCTCATACATTGCTGAGAGAACCTTAGATGACAAATTTAGTCAGACTGGAAGGATATGGAGCAACACACACACACACACACACACACACACACACACACACACAATCTTCCTTAAAGAAACCTTCCTAAAACACTCACAAACAGTATCACAGTCACAAAAACACTGTTTCCAAGAGACTTTAAAAATATAGAATTGCTTAGTAAGTAGCACTAAAGTAGAAAGAGCAGAATATAAAATGCGTAGCATCTCCACTGTGCAAATTTGGATATGAGTTGAAGACAAATACAGAAGCTGGGCATAGTGGTACACACTTACAGTCCCACCAGAGGCAGACAGAGCTCTATGAGTGTGAGGCAACTTCTACATTGCCCAACCAAAGCTACATGGTAAGACCCTGATTCAAAAACATCAACCAGCAAACTAAATATTCAGTGGGATTGTGCCTATTTTTAGAAATATACTTTTCTTTCCATTTTTCAGGAGCGTGACTACCTTGCTTTTCTACATTCAAAATGAAACGGCATCAGAAAAGACTGAAACCAATGTAATGTGTGACCTACTTCTCATTAATTTTTAAATATCTGTTCAACGTCTTTAAGATGAACCAAGCTATCAGTAGCAGATACAAAGAACACATTTTTATACTATATGGCTCTAACTGATCCTTTTGGCCCACCCACAAATAAGTTTCCATTTGTAACTTTCAGGGCTAATGGTGAGCTTCCCTGTTCCAGGCATCAGGCCAAGCTAGGAAGACCACTGTTTAATCTGTACTCAGGCTAGCCTCACTAATCTCAGTACGGGTAGTCTCCACAGACGAGCCAGACTCTGCATTCACACACTGCAGATTCACTGCCCTCACTCATGAATTAGAAATATAACCACTATGTGCCTCTGTTCCCTGGAAGGAATGGTATTTAGGACCTTTAGGAAAAGGCTTCTCCATGTGTGTGAGGTATTGGATGTGGATGTGATGGAGGCAGTGTTTCTCAGGGAGAGTGCACCAGGGGACAGAGGGTTGAGAGCCCAGCGCTGACAGCTGGGCTGCAGGTCACAGAGAAGCCCATTGTTGTTCTGGGAAGCGGTTCCTTTTGTTTGCCAGCTCCTCCACCCTGCAGCAGAGAGAGCAGACAAACAGTCCCAGTGCTCAAACAGCCACAGAGCGCAGAACTGTTTCTTTGTGAAGTATCACCATTCCTCTTTTGTTAACATTTCTACCATTTAATGACCTTGATAAAGATAATTAAGCAATAAAAATAGCTCAAGGAGACCGCATTCAAGTGCAGAAAGCTTTACCCACGAAGCAAGAATAAGCCCTTTCCTCATCGGCAGCTCCACACTGACACGTACATTTGTATAGGCATATCATCTATAGTGGTCGTTCCTTATTCATGGTTGCAGTGTCCAAGGTTTTAGTGACAGTAGTCAGCTGTGATCTGAAAATACAGAACAGAAAATTCCAGATATAAATGATTCCCAAGGTTTTTTTGTTGTTGTTGTTGTTAGTGCTTGCTTGTTTTGTTTGTTTGTTTGTTTGTTTTGTTTGTTTTGAGACAGGGTTTCCCTGTGTAGCCCTTCCTGCCCTGGAACTCACGTTGTAGACCAGAATGGCCTCAAACTCTGAGATCCACCTTCCCCTCCCTCCTGAGTGCAGAAATCAAAGGCTTGTGTTACCACATCCTGCTCAACTCACAAATTTTAAAGAAGCTTTATTACAGTACATTGTTGTATTGTTTTAGTAAAGGCTGTTAATCTCTTCACATGCCCAGCTTCTAACAAAGTTTGTTATACGAAGAAGGAAATGCTATGTATGATGAGGTCTGGTGGTGGCCAAGGGCTCAGTCATCCCTGGGCATCTTGATCAGAGGGAGACCTGCCCACGTACACGTGAGAGTTAATGCAGATATATGCACTGTAGCATATAACTGGAATTCATCAGCACAGTCAGACATCTCTGTGAACAACAAAGGAAATACCCTGCGCTCCTAATAGCACTGGAAAAAAAATAACAGACTTCAGCCTCCTATAACTTGGAAGGCTCCACAAAGCTTTTCTACAAATGCTATTAGTATTATTGCTACAAGTAGAGCTAAATTAGAAAGATTTGTTTAAAATAATAGTTCAAATACTTGCAAGGCAATCACCTGTGGTTTTACCTTTTGAAAAAAAGACTATCAAAAGAGATAAAATAATTAAGGAGCAGAGCCGGAGGTGGCAGCAGAAAGCTGCTCCCATGGTGTGCATGGATCAAGCCCTTTGTCTACAGGCCTGTTCACCTCTGTCCTACTCTGCACTCACTTCTAACAGCCCAAACCTGACTGCCAGCCTTCAGGGCTTCTGCAGGTAAGGGCCTGCAGAGAAGGGCCTCCCTACCTCTTCCAATAGGTTAGCAAGCCAAAATAGCATGTATAAGGAAGGGGAGAATGGGGAAAGGTCTGAGGTCTAGGTTGCACTGTTCATAGAACAAAGCTGCCTGGGTGTCCAGGGTGTAGGCCCAAGCAGTTCTTTCCAAGCTGTCTTCAGGGCCTGGCTGGGCCCAAGCCACCACTGCCTTCCAGCACCAGCTGGGAGTCCGCAGTCGTGCTGTCTTAAGAAAATGTCTGAATTTGTTTTCACTCAGTTGAAATGAGAGAGGGGCTGGAGATGTGGCTCAGTGGTTAGGAGCCCTGGCTGCTCTTCCAGAAGACCCTGGTTCAATTCCCAGCACTGATACGGCAGCTCACAACTGTCTGTAACTCCTGTCCCAGGGGATCCAACACCCTCACAAAGATATGCACACAGTCAAAACACAGATGTACATAAAATGAAAATAAAATCAATTTAAGAAAAAGAGATTAGAGTGTGGGGAATATAGCTTAGAATCCTAGCCCCCCACACCACTTTAAAATATTTTAAAATGAATTAATTTAAAGGAGTAAGATTTGAATTTTTTAAAAATGGTTGAAAACCATGAACTTAATTTAAGGTGTTTCGAAAGCCTGGCTGTACACATACACACTGGAGCATGCACACATACAAGCATGCGTGCACACAAGCACAAAACCAGCATGTGGGCAAAATAAACAGATTTACTTCAGGAAGATGTTTTCCTCTGTGAATCAAACTTAGAGGAAATAAACTGTGTAAAAAAAGGAAGAAGAAGAAAGAAAAGCTCCTTGAAAGCATCCACAGGGAATGAGTAATGTATTTCTACAGACTCTAGAGATCAATGCAATTACTTCAAAAGACAGATCAATGTGGTTTAAGTTTTGAATATCTAACATAAATATCACCCTTTCTTCCCAGAAGAGAACCATTTCTAGTACATTATACACAACATATTTTTCCCTTCCACAAAGCTGCAACAACTGTCCAAATGCCCCATCACGTAAAGGATTCAGTCTGCCACCCTGAATTTTCTTGGACTGCTAAACACTGTCAGTAATGAGAAGACTTTCCCTGTGAAATCTGACTCA
Source organism: Psammomys obesus (assembly GCF_907164565.1). NCBI lineage: Eukaryota > Metazoa > Chordata > Mammalia > Rodentia > Muridae > Psammomys > Psammomys obesus. The sequence goes on along the minus strand of NW_026596345.1, from coordinate 604,214 downwards.
CACCCTCCCTTCAAAATACAAGCAACTTACACACTAACTAGACTTTCTTTTTTTGTTGTTGTTTGGTGCTTTGTTTTTGTTTTTGTTTGTTTGCTTCTTTTTTGAGACAGGGTCTTGGTTGTTTCTGGACTTAATTTGTAGACCAGGCTAGCCTTGAACTCACAGAGATATGCTTGCCTCTGCCTCCCTGAGCGCTGGGATCAAAGGTATGCGCCACCACACCTGGTTTAACTAGACTTTCTTATCATGGGAATCACTGAACAATCTGAATTCAGTTCTTAGGGGTTTGCTTACAAATCAAAAGTCTGTTAGGAAGAGGCACTGGGCTCACACTGCATCTCCTCAGACTGGTTGGTGCCTTCTGTGCCGGAGGGTCAGGTGGCATGGATGGTCTTCAGTTGGCACTTCTAGTGGTATTTGGCCTGTTGAGAAATCCTGGTTGTTTGAAGAGGCCTTTCCTTTCTCAACATTTCTTAATCTGTGCTCTTTATTGAGTACATTGGATATAATATAGTCATCTCTTTTCAAGTTTAGAATTATCCTTTTCTGTTTTTCTGACCTTGTGAAAAGAATGTATGTGGCTCTTGGAAGGCTTTCTTAAACTTGAGCACACCACCTAGTGAGAAGAGATGTAACTGCAGGCTCTTGTGAGTGCAAAGTGATTGGCAATCCTGCTTTTTCTTCCGTCAGTTTTCTGGGGAAGAGACAGACTATCTCTAATCTCTTCAAGGCACCTTTCAATCTGAAGCATTTAGCAAGAGATGTACTTAGTCCAACACTTAAAACAATTTGTTGTTGGAAAGAATGTTTTGTTTAGGATAACATTTTAAAAATATTTATATTTTATTCAGCTATTTTTTTTTACGTGATAGAAACATATGTTATTCCCTATAGGCAACCTGTGTGCAGCTATTTTGTTCAACAGATCCACAATGTTGTCTTAAAGTCTGCCTACTTTCAGGGCTGAAGCGTAAATCAGCAGTGTTTTAATTTGCTGAGTTACCACCAGTCTTTGCAGTGACATCTTTGCTTTTGCGGGGAGATGCTGGCCAGCGAGCTGACTTGCTCTGTGCTAGGTTGGTGTTATAATCCCCAACACTCAGATCTTTTCATCTCTTGTGAGACAACTCAGGTGATGTGCTGTACTGTGCTTTTAAAGACAAGCTGCCTTTTCCAGGGACTCAGGAAATACCGGCTTTAAAGGCTTATTTGACAAATGACATCAGATAGAAAACTTAACTTTATGCTGCATATAAAGCCACAAGCATAAATGGATACTGCAGCATTTCCTGTGCTAAGATTACAGGAATAAAATAGGAGAAGCCAAATATGTCCTTGTGCTATACAGCACCATACATTGCGAGTGCATTTTTTAACAAACACTCTGAAAACTATGCCTTATTTAAAAAAAAAAAAGACCATTTAAGTATGATACCATCACCAATGCATATGACGAACATGATATTATAAATAACTTTGAGACCATGAAGGAGAGGCGTTACCTTTTTTTCTTCCCTCCTCTTCATGAGCCATTATGTTCTCCCAAGTTGTCTTAATTAACTGCCACCCATGAGCACAGCACAACTGTAGTCACAGATGGGTGCTATCCAAAAGAGCTAGCAATTCATTTATATGTATCCCCAAGGGAGAAATCCTTATTCATTGAATTAAAAGAACTGCCAGAATTGGGGCTGTAGCTCACTGGCAAGTGCTTGGCCAGCATGCTGTAGGTCCTAGGTTCAATCTCTAATAGCAGAAGAAATATTCTGGGGACCGAAGAGATCATTCAGCAGCTGAGAGTATTTGCTGCTCAATTATGAGGACCAAAGTTTGGATCCCAGTAAGCATGACAGGTGAATCACAAATGATTGCAACTCCAAGAGATCTGACATTCTCTTCTGGCCCCTACACACTTACACACATGTGCACATACACTCACTTTTCAAAGGACTGCCTGTGAAAGACATGTGCTTAACTGTGGCAAGAGGGAGGGACCTCAAGGCCCAGGTGTGGTACCATGCCCTGTGGGATGATAATCCACCTACATCAATCATTAATCAAGAAAATGCCCCACGGGACTGTCCACAGCACAGGCTAAGCTGCTGGTGGCATTTTTTCTTAGCCAAGGAAACTTTAACATGAGGGTCTTCATTGTGATGTCCTCTGTCTGTTCATCCTTCTGAGTGGAGGTCCACCCTGGGAAGGCTGGAGTGGATGTGAGTATGTGTTGTCAGGACAGTTAATCTTCCATGAGTAGCTCAAAATGCCCCACCCTTTAGGATTTAATGTATGTAATTTCAAAGTTTCGTATTTGTGTTTTCAGCGCAAAATATGTATAATGACATCACAGAAACAGTATAGTTGATGTTTTATAATTCGCTTTTAAGCCAACTTTGTGCAATAGATAGTTATTACTATCAAGTACGGACATTCACAGTCCTTAATGGCCCTGTGTAACTCCTTTGTGTGTGTGGACCATTAGTACCAAATTTCCTGCCTGCTTATTCCTCTCTTCCCCAAATAGTCTCCGTATCGGGGCTCCATAGCAGAATGTATTTTCCATTACCCTCTATTACTGCCTTTTCTCTTCTCTTTGGGCCACTTCCTCCAGTGTTCTTTCTACTATCATGTCCCTCATACATATTATATATACGGATCTAGGTGTGTGTTTGAGATATAATTGATATTATTTGTCTCTTTCAGTCTGGCTTATTTTCATTTTCCCTCAAATGTCCCAATTCCACTTTTCTTTAAAATGGCTGAATAAATTTCCATTTTGTATATAAACCACATTCTCTCTCTCTCTCTTTCTCTCTCTATCTGTGTATGTCTGCCTGTCTGTCTCTCTCTGCATATATATAGATATATATAGATATAGATATAGAAACAAACAAAGATATATATATATATACACAAAGATATTTATATATATACAAAGAAACATATATATATATATATATATATATATATATATCTTTGTTTCTTTCTTTTTAAGACAGGGTTTCTCTGTATAACAATGGCTGTTCTGGAACTCATTCGGTAGACCAGGCTGGTGTCAAACTCAGAGATCCACTTTCCTCTGCCTCCCAAGTACTGGGACTAAAAGTATGCACCACCATTACCCAAAAGACCACATATTCTTTACCCATTCATATGATTTAGTTACTGCGGATATTATAGCTATAAGTATCTCTACAGTAGAATGACTTATAGGCAAATTTCAATTCTAATAATTTGGCTGCCGTGAATATTATAACTGTAAGTATCTCTACAGTAGACCAACTTATAGGCCAATTTTTCTGATTACCACAATGCAAAAAGTCTCAATAGAATACTTAAAACCATGGTTGCAAATTTGGTTCAATATGTGCAAATCAGTAATTGTAATACAGCACATAAACAGATTTAAAGACAGCATTTACACAGTCATCTCAATACATGTAGAAAGGTCTTTCACGAAGTCCAACATATCTTTATATTTAAACAGATATATATATATATACACACACATATATATTATATATATTTTGAAAAAACAGTAATGCAATGAAGAGGCCCTTTCTCTGTTCCTGTTCCATATTGTACTCCATGTCTTAGCTAAAGCAAGAGATAGAAATTACACTCCTTTTCTATAAGAAAAAGCAACTATACAGATTCTCTTTAACTTGATTAAAAAAAATAATGGAGCTGAAAATATGACTCAGCGGTTAAGAGTGTGCCTTGCTCTTACAGAGGAGTGGAGTTCAGCTCCTAGCACTCGTAGCAGGTGGCTTACTCCTGCCTGTAACTGCAGCTCCAGGGGACCAGATAACCTTCCTTGGCCCCTGTGGGCTCCCATACTCACATGCACATATAATGCCTCAGCTTAGCCACTGCACTGTTGCTTTTACATAACTTAAAAAAAAAGCTTTAAGCCTCAGAAAAGCAAATTAAGTGTAAAATCACACATCTGTAACTTCTATGTGCAAATGTGTCCACCATGTGATGCACAGAGCATTCAAGTTTAGGATGAGTTTGACTGTTTTAGGGTTACTATTCTTGTGATGAAACACCGTGACTAAAAGAAACTTGGGGAAGAAAGGGGTGTTTGGCTTACATATCATAGGTCACAGTCCTCTGAAGGAAGCCAAGGCAGGAACTCAAACAGAGCAAGAACCAGGAGGCAGGAATGGATGCAGAGGCTATGGAAGATGGCTTCTTACTAGAATACTCTGCCTGCTTTCTTATAGAACCCGGGACCAACATGCCAAGGGTAGCACTGCCCGGGGGCTGGGCCCTCTCCCATCAATCACTAATTCGGAACATGCCCCACAGGCCTGCCTACAGCCTGATCTTAAGTAGGCTTTTTCCCATTTGACGTTCCTTCCTTTCAGATGACTCCAGCCTGTATCAAGTTGACATAAAGGTAGCCAGGACAATGACTGAAATGAATTGGGTAGTAAATAGACTCAGAAATGCCATGGATATTTATTACAAAGAGACACACTATGTATTTAAAACTGCATTGCAAATGAAGTTTGAATATATATATATAAATATATATATATATATATATATATATATATATATATATATATATGATATATGTGATATTTTAAAACTCTTACACTTTAAAAAAATTTAAAGAAAGGTAAAAACTGTATTATATATTCAGGAAGCCACTTTAGTCTCTATTAAAATGAAGGATTATATTTAATAAGTTAGAAGGATGATTAATGAAAATGAATAAGAGACTAACAGAGAAATGAGCTAAGTATATTTAGACATATTTTACATGTACTGGTTAAAGGAATGATTCAACCAGCAGTAGGACTCCATTTTTGTAGAAATTTTTAAAAAACTGTGAAGGTGCCAGGAGGCATTTCTGGTAGGAAATAGGACAATCATTCTGAAAGCAACTTAGGAAGTCACAATCTTGTAACTAGGGTATATTACTTAGTACAGAGAATTACATTAGCGACACTTAAATATTTATTCATTCCACCTAAAATATTGTCACCTTGCTGGGCATGGTAGTGCATGCCAGTAATCCTAGCATTCTGTGAGACAGAGGCAGGTGGATCTCTGAGAGTTCAAGGCCAGCCTGGTCTACAAAGTGAGTCCAGGACAGCCAAGGCTGCACAGAGAAACCCTGCCTCAGCAGCAAAACAAAACAAAACAAAACAAAACAAAACAAAACAAAGCAATCACCCTTTCAAACCCATCACTTCTGTCTTCAGCCTCTACTTTTTCTGAAAAAGCCTCTTGCTTTTTCTGGGAATTGTGTATGTTTAGCATTTCTTTACACGATGCCATTAATTACTTAGTGGTATTTATGTAACTCAAACATGTAAGAAAACAAATCTATCTTCACTTTTTACTAGTAGAGAAATAAGTATTACATGGATTACAAAACTGGCTCCCTGGTGATAATCAAGTAAGATTTGAGCTCAGGTATCCTAGCATTCCATTCCCAAGAGCTTTTACTGGAATGAGTTTTTACTATTTTCTTTAGTAAACCTTTCAGAAAATTGTGATTTCATTAGATATCAAGAATATTTTTCTTTCTCTTGGGTGCATTAATTTTTTTTCATACAATCCTTCTCTTTTCTACTTTATTTAACCTTATATTTAAAATGTCCTAGCGGTTGTTAACATGGTGTCTACAGGGAGCCCATTGTGCTGCTGAACCCCCACCGAGATGGTGATCCTCATGTTTCAGACTTATGGAAGACTTCTTAGACTTCGGGGCTTCCATTTAGGAAATTTTTGCTGGCTTGAGATTTCCTGACACTCTAAGCAAGTTTAAGACACACCTTCCTTCACTAATCTGTTACCAATGTGGGGCCTTCTTGTCCCCTCTAGTCCTTCGGTACGCTGAGCACAAGCTTTCTGGATGTGCGAAGAGAAGATGACCCATGAAGCACCTCATGAGACCCCAGCATCTCAACAACCTCTGCCCAAACACTGATGGGACAGCCAGATGGAGATCTGATTCAGGAGGTTGTAACTGGAAAAGATGAAGTTTGAAGTGCAAGTTTCTGGTTTCTTTGAAGACTCAGTTGAGGCGTGTGATGTTTTGCTAGAAGCTGTCTTGTGAGAGGAGATGTAATGTTTTGCTGTGAGCTGTCTTGTGTGAGAGGTGTGAATCTATTCAGCTGAGAACATCTATGGGTGGGCTCTGAGGAGAGGAGACATATTAGAAGCCCATGGACAGTAAGACATCACTTTTTGGATCAGCGTCACTGCACTGATCTTAGTGCTTTCACACCTGACTTTGCAGAGAGAAATGTTCCAGAGAACTTCTCGGGGCAATCCAAGAATCTTGTAGCTTTTGCTGATTTGTCCTGATCTTCTGATCTTCTAAATCATGCTGATTTGTGTTGCTGCTTGGTGTTGGCCTTTGGACTGAACTGCTGGCCTCCTTACAATGAAGAGTGGACTCCTCCCAAAGAACTATATCTAAAATGTCTACGCTCCCCCTTACCTAATAACCTCCCTTCTTCTCTTTCTCTGGTTAGTGGGTGAAGGGAGGTAGAAGCATTTAAGAACCCTAAATAAAGCAGTTTGGTGAAAAATCTAAGCCTACAGAAGTTCTTCTAGCCCAGTGATTCTCGACCTTCCAAATGTTTTGACCCTTTAATCCAGTTCCTCATGTTGTGGTAGCACCAACCAAAAAATTATTTTGTTGCTACCTCATAAATGTAATTTTGCTACCGTTGTGAATCATAATGTAAATAGCTTATATGCAGGATATCTGATATGTGACCCTTCTCAAAGGGTCATTCAACCACCAAAGGGTTTCGACCCAGAGGTTGAAAACCACTGATGTAATTTATTTCACAGTGGAGGCCTCTATTGTCTCCAGAAACAAAACAGTCTTTACCAGTCACCCTGTTTGAATCAGTTGGTTGACTTTGGATTTGGAGTCAGAAGAAATCATCCCAGATTTGGTCAAGGTAACAGGAATTCATATACATATATTCAAGAAGTATTGTGACTACTACTAATTTTTTTTCATGTATTTGGGATCATAAAGCAGATGGGATTTTTAATCAGTTCTTTTGGAAATTTATCTAACGTAGTCCTGTGGCTATTTATCTGCCTTGAAACAAACACAGCTAACTACTTGACGATTTCCACATGAAAAGCTTAGTTTTCAGAAGTGTGATGTGAAAGAGTCTCTGTCCAACCAACTCTTGACTGCAGTGTTTACATTCACTTGGACCTTGTTATAACAGCTCTGAAGTTGGTGGCTACACTGACAGATTGCTTAATTTCCCCCCAGGAGAGCCTGGCAAGGATTCTTTACAAAGGACTGTGTACATACATTTGAATGAGCCTACAAGGTGACACTTTATGAAATCTTGATGAAATTAACAGAGAAATATAGATCACTGAAGACTACCTGACCCAAAATGAGCCCATAGTCAGCCAGTTTCTGTCCACAAACATGTCAGGTACTCTAGTTACAGCTACGAGAATAACAAGGCCAAAATATTAAGCACACAATGTTCTTGGAAAATAACAGTGTCTTGCAAGGTCAAGGGTATCCTCAAGTAACTGCTGTTTTCTTTCAGTCAGGATCTGGCTCTGTTGTGACTTCAGTCTGTTAAAACAGTCCCGTCTCTAAAGCAACCGTATTGACGTAGGCTGTAGCCATAGGGTGATTCAGGATGAGTGTCAGCTTGGCATTCCCTGGAGGTAAGTGCATTCATAGTCTTTCTTGTTGCTTCTAAGTTTAATCACCATTCCTTTCCCCTTGGAAACAAATGAATAAAATGCCAACTTACTAGGAAGATTGTGCTGTTTTAAAATTATTTGATCTAAATAAACCAAGCTTTTTTTTTTAAGTTCACATGGATGTAATCTAGTTTATGGTACAACACGCAGCAATGAGACATCACAGTCAGTCATGTGTCTTTACAGCTGAGGAAAGTAGAGCCAGCAAAGCCAGCCTGTTGGGTGGCTCAGAGTAGATGACACGCCTCTGGTGTTATTGGAGAGGTCTTTGGGCTCCTCCTGCTACAACAATCTTTCAACCTAGAATATTATAGAACTTTCCTCTCTCTTATATTGAAGAGGCTTCCTGTGCCTCAGTTTACGCAGTAACAACTTAGAAAATTCTGCTTTCCTTGAACACTTTATCGATCCGCCTAACAATACAGTTGTAGAGTTACTGTATTGGGTGGACTTGAGTGCCACTACCCCAATCAAATTCTAATAGTTTGTATATTCAAATCTAGTTTCCTTCCTAGATGTATTTCACAAAAGGGTAATAGCTCTTTCACTGATAGCTTTTCTATTGGATAGAATATCTTTGGGCCCTATCCGGTGTTAGCAACTGAAATAAGCCCTTTGCATTTTAGCTTATTGATTTTTTTTTTTTTACTGTTTAACATAGATGTCAGGATGTCATGTCTGGCATTTTTCAAATGAAAAACTGGAAATTCAGGATTGCTAATTAGTTTGCCAAATCCAACATGGCCAATTAGCAAAATCATGTTGGAAGCCTTGCTTTCCTTCACAATTAACAATTTAGTTGTACCACAATCCGGGCAGAAACTTATATAATATATTTAACACTGTTGCTCAGCTGTTAGTTTGATTCTAGGTTTTGGTGATAAGATCTACATGCATTTTTCGTGTTATTTGGGTCACTTCTTTAGGATATGTACTCAGAATACTTGTATTAGTTAATCATCACTGTAATGTAATATCAGTGATTAACCTATAAAAAGATGAAGTTCATTTTGACTCACTGATCTAGAGGCTTCAATTTAAAATGGAGTTTCCTCACTCTTTGGGACATGGTCAAGGATTGCACAGAATTTGACGTGAGTGGACCAAACAAATCACTCACATCATTACTTAGGAATCAGAGAAGAGAGACAGGAAGAGATTGAGGTCTCACAATCTTCTTTGAGGGCAAGCCCCTCCCCAAACACGTCACCTCTTAAAGGTTCTACCACATCTTAATAGTGTCACCCTAAGGACCTTAGAGGGACATTCTGCATATGAATTGCTGTAGTGCTTCTTTTGGTAGAATGCACAGTTCTTAGGTCAAGCATGCATAAACTTACAGTTCTTGATACAGATTCCCAAATTGGTTTTCAATTTTTGCTGTAGACACTGTTGACGCCAAGCTATGCATTTTTTTCTTTCTCCGAAAGCTGTTTTTGGAGAGTTACTGTAATAAAACCAAGAGTAAGAATCCATGGGGAGGTTTGAAAAACCACTTCACAGACAGCACTCAACTGGCACAGGAGCAGGGAAAGGTGGAAGGCAGTTCCTTGCACTAAATACAGTTAGTATATTTAACAACTAATATAGCATGCAAATGTGGTGTCAGGGTAGGGATGACACCCATGGCTGTGGAATTAGATAGTACGACTGTCCCACTGTGTCCCTCTCCAGCAAGGTTCATGTTGGACTTTACATGTTTGGGCAAAATTTTGAAAATGGTTCAGGAAAGAACTTCCCTTTATGGAATCAAGGAAAATGCGTGCACCTGGGTTCAAAGATGAAAGGCGACTGAGCTGGATGAATTATTATAGACTCTGGGTGATATCACAGGTGACTGGTACAAGCAGAGTCACACCTGTAGACATGGGGACTGAGTTTCAAATAAGAGCAAACTCTAATTGCTTCACTCTCCAACCTGCTCTCTGCATGAGTTGGAATAAAAGACCGACACTCCTGATCTTCTATCTCCTACTCTGCAGAATGGGGAAGAAACCTATCTTGGAGCTGTTGGAGGGATTCAATGAAACAAAATGATGAGGACTGCCAAGATGATGATACCATACTGGGATGGTGGGAGGAAGAGAGGAGATGGATTGAGGAGGACAACAGATACATTTTAACTTAACTGGGTTAGTTTGCATTTTTTGCACAAAATTCAAAAGGCCTGAAGCAAATACAACAAACCATTGGCTTTTAAAATCTGGTCACAGAGTGCCTGTCTCATAAGTTTCATATTTCCCTTTGTTTTTAATTATGAGAGATAGTAGTTGGTACATGAAGAATAAGCAATTCGGATTTAGATCCTTTCTCTCCCTTTTCATCAGAAGCAGAAAGGCAGTCTCCAAGGGAGAAAGTTGTCTTTGCTAGTACAGACAGCAAGCTAAGTGGACCATGTGACAGCAGCCAGGTACCTGCCTTCCGAGATTAAGGCCCGCAGGGACACACCCATTTCCTTCCTGGACACTGCTGAGCATGCATATTTCTACACTTCTTGCGTTAGCCTGCTTGTGAGGCTCAAAGACATGCTGTTGTGTGATCTGGGCTCTGCAGTAAGATACCCTTCCTCCACAGTGTTTTCTACCACCAAAGACTGCTTACATTTCAATTTACTGTGGCATTCAGCTCCTGCCAATGTGTGTGTCACTGTGCTTTCCATGTTGGAGCCACACGGGTGTTTATTTAGTCTATAGTTTGCCTAGGTTTTCCTCATGGAAATTTAGGGCTGTGAGAGTAACTTCCATGAAAGCTGGCTTTCTCCATGTTTGCTTTCATGAGTGAACTGGCATAAGTGAAACGCAACTGATAGGTGATGTCTCATAGATGGCACAGATCTGTTTTTCAATGTTGCGACAAATATCCACAAAGCAGACAACACATGGTTCCTTTACCCAGACAAAGTCTTCCTACGCTGCAATCACAAGGCTGTTTAGTTGCTGGGTTGTTCCATTTTGATCACCCATCTTCCAGTCTCTCCTCCCTTCTTCTCTCCTCACCTGAATCTTAGTATTGACAAGGGAGCATGCTAGGAGATAGAAACTAAATGAATCGTGCCTGTCCTGGTGTGCATTGTTAAAGGCACTGTCATTTCTCAAGGGAGATGCTCATTGTTCAAGCATGCTATCTTTTAGAGCAGCCCAAGGAAGAGGAAAATCATCTCCCACCTCCATTCATTCATTCATTCATTCATTCATTCATTCATTCATTCATTCATTTATTTTGCAGTGTCAAAGCAAGGTACACATAGCAATCAGCTCACTCCAGGGTATGCATAGAGGGATTTCAGCATGTTTTCAATGTAATAAAATTGCACATAAAGAGTAGACAGGGATTTATGGAAATTAGGCAGCCTTTCACATCAGTTATCAGAGTGCTTACACTTCCCATTTCAAGACAAGGGAAATAATAGTGGGGCATTTGGGACTTGAACATATTCAGGGCACTAAAGAGAAAAGCTGTCTGCACCTAAATTGTTTGGCTAAATGGAAGAACCAGAGTTGACTGGGCAGAGCCTGCAGCTGCCATCAGCGCCATTTAACCTGAGCAGTCAGTGGCAGTCCGGAGATCAGGCAAAGAGAGCCAGTGTTCCTGCTGATTAACTAGAACCTACATGCCACTCTGGCAGATTCCAGACTGTGTGGAATGAGAAGTCAAAAACAAAATAAAAATTAAAAAAAAAAAAAAAAACAACAAAAATAATTTCAGACCTTAAATGAGACAGAACAGCATTGGCTTTTGGAGAGAGAGAGAGAGAGAGAGAGAGAGAGAGAGAGAGAGAGAGACAAACACAAACAAACAGACAGATAGAGACAAAGGACAGAGAGATACACACAGAGAGACAGAGACAGAGAGAGGGACAGAAAGAAACAGAGGCAGAGAGAGACAGAGAGACACCCTATCATTAAAACACAGCTTTTTTTCTTGACCGTGTCTCCTTGGTTCTTTAATATAATAAAACAGCAATGTTCTTTCAAGCCACAAAACAGTCTCCTTGACATAATTATAGTGCAGCAAGGCTAACGTGACAGTATATTCTATGAAATCAAGGTTAAAGAACAAATGAAGGGAAGGAGGAATCTTTTCTGTGAGTGCTGATGTGAATGTCAGCACTATGATGGGATTTGGTTATGGTGACATTGCTTAGCTGGGATGAAGAACATCTAAAAGCCCGAATCCCATTACGCACACTGCAGTGTTCCAGTAGATTTTGCATGGAGACTAAACACAATTTTTAGTGTCCATTTGTTGGGATATCAACAAAATTATTTGTAGAGTACTTTGCAAAATGATCTGGTAAATGATGTACAGCCAAATTAAAGTAAAGATGACTAGTTAAGTCAGATCTCCATTATCACCACAAACCCCAGCTCCACTGAGCAATTGCTTTTAAGTGATAATTTAAATTATGTGATAATTTAGCTAACATACTCTGTGGGAGAGTCATTTGTTCTCTGTCCTATAAAGTAGCTCTCTTGGAAACCATTTCCCTTTGGTGGGCCAAAAACATTAAATTAAGACAGCAAATTAGAGGGCTGGAGAGATGGCTCAGCAGTTATAAGCACTTGTTGCTGTTGCAAAGCTTCTGAGTTCAGTTCCCAGAATCCACATCAGCCAGCTCACAACTGACTGTAACTTGAGGGCCCTCTTCTGGCAGCCATAGGCACCTGCTTGTATGTGGTGTACACACATACACTTAAGCACATACATATACACAAAACATAACATAGGGTTTCTCTATGTAGTCTTGGCTGTCCTGGACTTGCTTTGTAGAACAGGCTAGTCTTGAACTCATAGCCATCTACCTGACTCTGCCTCCCTGAGTGCTGGGATTAAGGCATGTGCCACAAATTTAATTTATTTTATTTTATTTATTTATTTTTTTTTTACAAATTTTACTTTTTCAAAAAAACAGAACATTGGAAAAACAACCATCCCCCATCCCCAAAACAGGCCCCATCCACATATCATACCAAGGGAGTCTGTGTGGGGGTGGGGAAGGTTGTACCACTTTAACTCTCTTCTTTCCCCTTGCTAGGCATTATTTATATATACTATAAGTTAAAAAGAGAGAACAGAAGGAAGGAAAGAAGGAAGGAAGAGAAAAAGCAAAGATAAGAAAAACGTATATTCATCTGTGCAAATTCTTCTGAGAGGGCAGAGTTCAGTGTATCTGGATATGGTAAGTATTTTTACTCTGGGGTTCCTCTGGGTACGTATGCTGACAGTGAGTCAGATATTTCTTTCTCTTTTTTCTATATTTTAAATTTGGGATGAAATGCATGTAAGTGCAGATATATGATATACAACAAACCATTTTAACCACTCTGAAGTAGCACTGTGTACACTTAAATTGTAGGGAGACTGCCACTAAGATTCATCCTCAAGACTTCCCTCACCTTAAAAGACTGAAATTCTAGACGTTAGGAAACACTCCCCCAGTCCTTCCTCCCTTGCTTATTGCACTGCTGGTGTCTATAATTTTGGATACTCAGACCCCACCCTTGGGAGATAATGTGTGGGTGGTCTAAATGAGAATGACCCCATAGACCATATATTTGTTTCTGGGTTGGTGAAACTGTTTGGAGAAGATTAGGAGGTGTGGCCTTGTCGGAGGAGGTGTGTCACTGTGGGGTCGGCTTTGAGGATCCAAATGGCCATGCCATTCCCAGTTAGCCCTATCTCTGTCTTGTGCTTATGAATCAAGATACTAGCTCTCAGCTAGTGTTCAAGCACCATGCCGGCCTGCCTCCTGCCACATTCTCAGCCACGATGATCATGAACTCATCCTCTGAAACTTTAAGCTTCAAATAAACTCTTTATTCTATAAGTTGTCTTAGTCACAGTATCTTATCAGAGAAATAGAAAAGTAACTAAGACAATGCAGAAGTGTGTGTGTGTGTGTGTTTGTGTGTGTGATCAAGTTTTCATATTTAACACTATAATAAAACACTACAGGATTCATAAGCAAGAATGAGTAAAGACGAATTCAGGAACATGTCAGAGATTGGGGACTAACATAAAGAAGGACACAGAAACCCAGTGCTAAGAAGAAAAAAGAGGGCAGGGGAGATGGCTCAGTGGTTAAGAAAACTGGCTGCTTTTCCAGAGGACCCACATTTGATTCCCAGCATTCACATCAGCTCAGAACTGTTTGTACCTTCAGTACATGGGAATCTGATACTCTCTTCTGGCCTCTGCAGGTATGAGTCTCACATGTGGTACACAGACATACATGCAGGCAAAGCAACTCTCCACATCAAAAAAAAATATATAAATAGATAAATAAATAAATGCAGTATAGGGAATCCTGTCAGTGTGCTTCTCTGTTAAAAATTTCACAATCCTAAATAAACACAGAATAAGTCAACAGCACAGGCCAAGCAACTACCAGGATGGAGAGCATGGTTTGATTCTGCCCTTTCAGGTTGCAGTTTTATCACACTGGTGTCTACATAGCAACCGGTTTTCTGCAATGTAGTTTCTCATTTCTTTGAAACATTAAGTATAGGACGTTTTAAAGAAATTTATTTTTATTATTTTAACCATGTGTGTGTGTGGGGGAGGTATGTTTATTCATATGAGTGTGGGTGCCCACGGAAAAGAGGTCTTGAAGTTAGTGTTAGAGGGACTTGTATTCCCCTTCATGTGTGCTGAGAAACAAACTCACAACCTCTATAAGAGCAGCCTCCCCCAAAAGAATGTTAAGTGATGCACAGGCCCATGTTTTCTCAAGCGTGCTGTCATTTTCCAGTTAATGTTCATGTATGTGAACCTTCACACGGAATTTCAACTATCTGTGTTCCTCCTACTCTTGGAAACCTCACAATTACCTGGCGTGTGACCCCACTCAAGACCTGAGGATATTTCTGTACTTATCTCTTGACTGTGCCTCATTTAGGTAAAACGTTGAAGGGTACCAGACATTTTTCGAAAGTGGAGATTTGTCTAATTGTCTAAGGGATGACTGGGGACAAACTGAAATCACACTGTGCTTCTTTTCCTAAGCACAGGTGTCACCAACAAACAGACATCAGGAGAAAAACACATTCATTTTTATGTGGCTACTGACAGCTGGTGTGGAGCCTCACAGCATCATGACTACGCTACCAGCTGTTACAGCATAGGTAAATGATTCCCGCATTCCACTACCTTCCTTGGCACTGACATTCTGTTCCAGCCATGACCCCTTGCATCTAGGTGGGTGTGCACTGGTTTCCTTTCCTAAACTGGCTTTATGTTTGCCCTCAGTCTTCAGCCTTTGTTATAGGCAACATTTCTAGTATCCAGCTATTGATTTCTTTTTCCTCCTGTAAGTGCCTGCGGTCACTGGAGAGGTGATGTTCTTATTCTGTACATCTATTGGGTATTGAAACACAAGCAGAGGAACAGACAGCCCTTCTCATTGTTGATGCTGGCAGTGTTGGGATGGGGTGAACTGAGTGACAGGGCCAGACTGGTAAGATGACAAAAACTCTCATCTGGAAGAGTCAATTCTCAGCCTTGTTGAGCTGGCCAGTGGCTTCATGACCATGGCCTCTGCCCGCTAGCATCTGATTTTATGCCTTAGTCATAGCTAAGCTCTGATTTTCCACGGAAAACTCTTTCTGTAGGACTTGACTTTCCATTACTACAAGAGAATTCCAGAGACAACCAACTCACACTGTGAAAAGATTTATTTCAGCTCACAGCAGTGCGTTGTAGACTAGTTGATCACTCTGTGGACCCTGAGATTGAGTTGCTTTACTGGAAAAACCTGTTTCTAGTTGTGCTGTGGCTCAACCCTAGCACACCTTTAATCCAATAGCTTTCTGCTTAAGTATTGTTAAAAGGATTAAATAACCTTAATCCTAGCTTCAGAGGTGGTGCAAGCAACCAGTTGGAAAGGAGTGAACACAGGAAAAAAACAGAGAGAGAAAGAAGAAGTCATAGAGAGACTAACAGGAAGTAAAAGGGAATAACATTTACTTTGAGGTTTTTTTTTTTTGGAGCCAGCAGGGGCAAGGAGCCTTCTTTGGGGGATGTTGGTTTGAAAAGTAAGGTCAGCTGGGTGCTTCCTCTGTCTCTTTGAGCTAGCAAGCTTTCACCCCAGCAACTGGCTCCCGTGTCTTCCTTGGTAAACTTGAACAACTGAGATTTTGTTTACAGTACCAGAAATGGTTAGTCCACGACAGCTTGTCTCCTTTCCTTTAAGTACCTGATAAGGGAGCACAACATGGGAGCACACGGGATAGAGAATACAAATTTTCCAAGATAAAAAGAGAAATGGAATAAACTGGAAACCCATAACCCCATCTATAATTAAGCCCCCAGTGACTTTAGACATCTCACTAGGCCTCACTCCCTCAAAATTCCATCACTTCCCAACAGTGCTATAGTTAAGTAAGAAATGAGCCTTCACCATGAGTGCCTTGCAGGGACACTGAAAATCCAAATCAGTGTGTACTTAGTTACAAAAGTCTCTGCCGAGCTCCTTCTCAGAGTTGTTGGGAAAGATCCCAGGAAGCGGTGACCAGGAAAGCAGCTCAGTTTCCAGTCCCCTATTCTCACACAGTGATTGCCATTGTACTGTGTAAGGCGGCTGGACTCAAGGCTAGGCACTGTCTCTGAGCTCCATCTCTAATTCTGGTTTTGTTTTTCTTGGTGAATTCATCCAATGCCAGGTTAAACTGCCTAACTTTTGAAAGACACATTATTTTGTAATCACATTTTCCCTATCAACTTTCTACATGCTCAAGAAAGATTTTTCAGAATAAAATGATCTCTCCAAAAAAAAAGCCTGAAAAGCAGCAAAATATGATTTCTTGGGTTCCCATGGTAATTCTATCTTTCCGTATTGCTGTTTCGCTTGAGAAAGCCTGGTGGTTTTGTTTTGTTATTGTTGTTTGTTTGTTTTATTTATCTCATCTATAAAGTGGGGATAGTAACAGTGCTGCATAGGTCCTTGTTGGGTTTATGAACCAAATACACAATTACTTTGAAACAGTACTTGGTTCAGTAACTAAACATCATCATCCTCAACAATATTCATCATCATCATCATCATCATCCTCACCATCCTCATCCTAATGATTGTTACTGAGATAGGCTCATGTAGCTCAGATTAACCTTGGACTTGCTATGTCTCTCCGGAGGATGACCTTGAACTCGAGTCCTTCTGTCATTTGTCTTCTCAGTGCTGGCATTACAGGCATGTTAAGCAAGCACTCTGCCAACTGAGATACAAACCCAGTCCTATCTGTGGATTTCTTTCCTAATTCTGTTGCTAGATTGACTCGTGGTGGGTAAAATGGGGCATGTAGAACATGAGGACAGAAGACAGAGAAAGTAGAAGCATTTTGGTCCCCCGCAGGGTCCATGTGGAACCTGATGCCTCTGAGTAGCACACAGAGCTTTTTTCTGCCTTGGTGGTGTCCAGCCTGGGCCTGGGGAAATTACAGCCTGGCCCTCCTTTTTTCCCTAATCTGAATGGTCTGTAACAACCTTTCAGAGCAACTTGTCCGGAAACTTTCCATGCCCATGGTGAGGAGAAGATATTAGGAGACTTGTTGATGTTTGGGGATCTGGTTAAACACTTGGTCTTGCAAAGCAAACCCCTCTGTCCTTGTCTCACTAGCTGAAGGATGTACTTCAGTTAGGGAAAAGTTGCCTGAAACAGCAGTCCAAATGCCCAGTTCTAGACAGAAACATACATGACAGTCACATGCTTTCACCTAGGATATCTTAATTAGATGTCAAATCCCTGTTATACTGATATTACCCCATAGGCTATTGGGAAAGATCAAGTAGCATTTACTGTGAGAGTTAACTTGGGAATGCCAAGCATTGACACTGGTGTGATAAAAGGGTCAACAAGTATTTCACGTAGTTTATGCTGCGATTGGTGATGATAATAATTATATCTGAGGCTCAAGCCACTCAGATGGGCATATAGATGGACTTAGCTAGACCTCTTCCACCCAGTGCTCACTAACGGTACTGTGTGGACTGACTTAGTCTATGGAGTTCTTTCATATAAATATCTGATCAGATTCCCATAAAAGCCAGGGAAGTAAGACATGGTACAGAGTAGCACCCATCTAGCCCCTGGGTGGGCTACAGGGCATGTGCAATATGCAGAAGTACAAAAGCTGAGAATTACATCATTCCTATCCAATTATTTCCTGTCACCTCACTCACTAGTAGACATGTTTAAAAGTTCATTAGATTTTAAGCTTTAGAAGGATGGGACTCACTTTCTTTTTTGGGCATCTCCATTATATTTGGTCCTGTATCCCTGGTTCTTTCTAGGCACTGAGCTGTATGCAGCAGGAACATTGGTTATCAGAACACCTTGGCTTTGCTGAGGAACAAGCTCAGTCAAGGTAGTCCATTTTAAAGAAGAAGCATTCCAAGAAGAGAGGGACTTAATCATTTCTGAGCATCTGGGCAGGCAAAAGACTTCCTGCCTTCGAGGCTAGGAGGAGCTAGTGTAAAGAACTCCAGCATATCTCAGGAGACCTCTTATGGCCCTGCCAAAGTCCTGAACTTCAATGTCCTCATCTGTGAAATGCAAATATTTATTAACTATTTGAGTTAAATGAAGATGAGAAAATGCATTGGCATATATCAAGGATTCAGTGAATGAGAATAGCATTCTAAGAAGAAGGGCTGAGAATGAATTTTGTTGTGACAATAGTACAGGCTGTAGAATATTTACAAGTATTTAAGGTCTATCTATTTTCTGAAAACTACTTCCTACTCCACAGCATAGGTTATAAAATAAAGATAAAACAAAATAAAAATAAAACACACCACTGAAGACTCACCTTCTCCAGGCCCACCATAAAAGTGATGTGTGCATTTACTAGCGAAGCCAGCTGAGCCTGCTCCTGCTCTGTTAAATGCTCATCTGTGTTCCAAGAACATCTCTACAGCTTTGTAACGTAGATCACTCCTCCAGAGACCCAGCAGAAAGCTATGGCTTCATAGTGCTCGTGTTCTCTCCATTTTTAGCTGACCTACTTTTTTTCTTTAGAGAAAGGCATACAGAACTGTGGCAGTCAGTGTGTGTAAGGAAGGGTCAAGTGTATGGGGTCATAGAGCTACTACCTACCTACATGTCCAGGTGGAAGTGTAAAATGGAGATTTCAGCCTCTTAGCAGTTGGTCTAGAATTTCTTGTGAGATCTCCCTGTGTTGAGAGAGTTTTTTTTTAATAACTTCTGTTTATTTTTATGATTTTATATGCATAGTGGCACATGCCCATATTCCAAGCACTTAGGAAGCAGAGGTAGGAGGAGTCCTGCAAGTTTGAGGACAGCCTGTTATACATAGTGAGTATAGAACATAGGAAGTTACACAGTGAGACCCTATCTGAAATTTAAAAGACTGATATATATATATATTAGAGAGGTTTAGAAGCTGTGGTGTCTCAGTCTTCCAACAATGGTTGCTTCCCAATAGAAACAGTAAAAACCCAGTAGTTATTTAGTCCATGAAACTGGATGTCTCAGCAGTCCCAGTCTGGTACTGGAGTCTGAGAAGATTCCTGTAGAGCTCCCAGTGTTCAGACTACAGTGGAATCTGGAATAAGTAGGTTTTAATACCAGCAAAAGAAGGGCTCAGCAACAGGATAGATGAACTTGCCATTGAGAATGAGAGTAAGCAGGCAAAAAATACAAAAGCTTCCCCCTTCCGTGTCTTTTTATGTGGTCTGCCACCAGAAAGTATGGCCTAGATTTAGGATGGGTCTCCCCTCTTCAAATGAGCCATTCAAGAAAAACCCTCACCAGCATACCCAGCATCTTGGCTTTTAGTTGAGTCCAGACATAGTAAAGTTGACAGATAAAATTATCATTCAGACGGAGGGAGGGGCAGAGAGAGGGGAAAGAGACAAGGAGAGAGAGAGAGAGAGAATGAGAGAGAGAGAAAGGTCTTGAATGAGACAGACTATAAGCAGGACAGGGAGACAGGATCATGTCATGGGCTGGATAACTCTGATCCTTTCTCTGGTTAACTAAACCTTTTCATTTAAAAATGTAAACATTACATTTATTTATTTATGTGTGCTTTCTTTTCCACAGACATGCTTGTAGGTGTTTGCAGCCATTGAAGAACAGAATACCCTAACAGGTAAGAGTAGCCAGTGACCAGGGTGGGGCTTCAAACACTGGCTAAAGTGACCACAATGCTAGCCTGCAGGTGTAGGTAAGTGCTATAGGATTATGTAGTTTATATGATATCTGCATGTTCCCAGAGCAGATGCATTTCCTGAGTTGTGTTTTCCTCTCCAGGTGGCTGACATGCTCATTTTGATTAACTCTTAGGGGAGTTCTTTGTTCTCTTCCAGAAAGCCTTTGCTAGGCTGGACAGTAATCTTATCTTCCTATGGGCAGTAAAAATGTTACTGTCTCCACACAGGGCAAAAGAAGGGCTTCAGATACTATGCTTTTACAGGTTCAGGCCCTGGTTTTTTGTTTTTTGTTTTTTTGTTTTTTTACGAGCTTCTGATTATGAGCCTCCATACTCAAAAATGGTCAAGCCTGATCTACCTGCCTCAGGAGCGCTCAGTCAGCCGGCCTACCTTTGTACCCATGACCAAGTGCTTAAAACCCTGCTAGTTCTGACTGCCGTAGAGGAGTTACTGTAAATTCTACAGAAGATGTTTCTGTTCTTTTGTTTTTAGCAAGCAGACAGTATTCTGAGCTCAAGTCTGACCTTCAAAGAAACAATACAAAAGACCTCATCCTCATCTCTGTTGTATCTATCAAAGGAATGGACTTCAGGAAAAAGAACTCTACCAGGCCAAGGACAGGTGGGGAATTTCATCTCCACCATCCTGTGTTTTCTCTTTTAATCCATTATTTTCTCTTTTAAAAATGGAGGAATGCTTAGGACAGAACACCTGTCCATTCTTGGACTTCAATTAAAAAAAAAAATCTATGTCCATGACAGAGAATGGTGCGAGCAGTGTCAACTTGGCCCAAGTCAAATTCTTCCAGGAAATCATGGGTTAAACTGTCTCACATCTAAATTTGCATTTCTTCTGACTTTGTCTCTTGATTTTCTATAAACTACAGGATGATCACTGGCACAGTGGGGAGGAAATTAGATTTCTCCCCAGCCCACCCCTACTGTGTGGACAAACTGTAAATAAGCCCATTTTCACTTTTTAATTTCTGCTTCCTGATCTATCGAAGACTAGAGGGGAACTAAGGCCGTGGTTAGGGCCTCACTGCCCTGGAACAGAACAGCTCTGGGTGCCTTTCTCAAGGGCTGCTGCTGGTCTTGAAGATTTTGTGGTTAACTCATGCCCTCTTCCTTCCTCTACCCTCGTCAACTAACTTTCTACACTATGCTTTGAGAACTCTTTCCCGGGATCTGTTCTCAAACTCGGTCCTGCAATACAGAGGCCACATTGTTTCCATTCTCCACCCCCTGGGGCCCCACATTGCCTAGAAATTGCTTGGCTGGTGGGATGGTTCATATTGATGCTCGGCTTGACAGGATTTGGAAGCACACAGAAGACAAACGTCTTGGCTTGTCTGAGAGGGAGTTTCTAGACTGTGTCCGCAAAGTGGGAACAGCCACCTAACTGTGGGAGACATCATTTCATGAGCTAGTGTTCCAGACTGCATAAAAGAACAAGCGTGGCTGCTGGTGGTGGCGCAAACCTTTGATCCCAGCACTGGGGAGGAGGCAGACACAGGTGGATCTCTGCGAGTTGGAGGCTAGCCTGGTCTACAGAGTGAGTTTCAGGACAACCAAGGCTTCACCGACAAACCAGGTCTCAAAAATCCTCCCTCTACCCAACAAAAAAACCCAAGTGACCTAAGGGCTAGCTTCCATCAATCTCTGCTTCCTGACTACTGATGCAATGTTTACAGTTGCCTCAGGGTCCTGCTGCTATGCCTTTTCACAGTGATAGACTGTATACTTAAACTGTGAGCCAAGGCACAGCTTATCAACATTTAAATTGCATTTGTTAGGTACTGCATCAGAGAAAGACAATTAACTAGTACATTTGGGCCCTAGTAGCTTTCAAGGAGCCTTTTGTCGAGGAACGTGCTCTTTGAAGGTGATTTGAATTCTGTCTCTTCCAATTGGCTGGGAGACTATGAAAAATGATTATTTTGAGTCTCAGTTTCTAAATACATGAAATGGTGAAGATTTTGCCAATGTGAAGGGGTGAGGTACTAGACCACAATTTATACATGTATGTGCTGTGTAGGTTGTATATTCCTTTAAGAAATCTCACTGTGAAATACTCTGAAACTGGCCAGGCATGTCAGGAACCACCTAAGCTTGTTTCCATGGTGCCCCGAGGCTGCTGTCTCTTTTACACTCTTACCTAGTAAGTCTAGTCTGCTTCCACCTCTCATTTCTAGGAAGATGAGCTTTCATCGCAATTAAAGAGGAGAAAGGATGTCCTAATTTCTGCCAAGCCTATTAGAAGCCAATTGTGAGGCAAAAACTTGGGCACTAGTGGCAGGTCAGGAGGTGGGATGGACAGAGAGGTGGTGAGGTGGGTAAAAATATATTATGGAGGGGGTCTGTGGGTGTAGCTGAAGCTTGGTCCCTCTGGGGACTGTCTGAGAACCTAGCTAGAGTTTACCTCAGAACTCAAAGCCAAGCTGGGGAGACAGGTTGATGGACAGGCTCCCAGTCCCTGGGATTGTGCCTGTGGAAGATCCTGTGTTGAAGCAGAGGCAGCAGGTGCTTGAGGCTGGCAGCTGTCTATGTGCCACCTTCATACCACGGCTGCAGCAGAAGTCAGAGCTGAGATGACACACACAGTGCAAAACATTGTCACAGGTTGCGTTTCCAGATAGAAGTTAGTGGATGGGCTATTTTCAGAAGCGTGGCTGGGATCAACAACTACAGGGAAAAAGGAAGGAAGCAGGTTAGGCTGACACTTGTTTGGTTCCTGTATAGTCCCAAGGAAGGTCTTGGCTAACCCCACATAGAGATTTGAAGCATAGATATCCTGAGTTGGGACAAAGAGATGTGGTTTTAAGTCCCCCTTTGTACAGCCACTGGCAGAGGACGACCTTGGGCAGGGCAGTTTCCTGTAGCCTAGGCAAGTCCCAAGATGAATGAGAGCTGAAGGCTATTTGTTTGGTAGTCTCAAAGACAACGGGAGCAAAGAATCCGCCATTTTGAAGGGATTCCAGGCTAGTGTGCCATGCTATCCTCTACAGACATCAACAGTGACCCTGCCGTGTGGTTTGCAAGGGAGGGTGGAGGTGGAGATAGCTGTGAGGCTCCAGAGAGCAATCCTTCCTCATTAATCCAGAGGGAGCTCAATGGCAGAGAATAAAATTACCAGATTATATCCACCCACGACAAAGTCCCACTCTAATCTTATCTCTAAAGCTGCTCATTCTTCAAGGGCTTTTGACATGACTGTGGTCTAGCGTTTGGTGTGATGTACAAATAAGTCTGTTCCTAATTCAAGTCTGTGGTGGCAGTTATGGCAAAAAGTCCTGAGAAACTCACAGCTGCTAAGAGCGGGGACCATTCTCCCCAAATCCATTTGGGACAGCTCTTAGCAGACACATATCTGTTGGCCTCTGAAAGACGCTCTAGAATGAAGACTTAGAACAGACAGCCAGGTGGGCTTGGAGAGCAAAGAGTTCTTCCCCGTGGTGCTGGACACTCATGATAGGTTACCTGCTTTGCAGGCTGTGGGAAGGATCTTGGAGTGGATCTATGTTCAGCTGTATAGAGGCAGTGAAAGAAAACTTACACTTCTTTGAGTTGTCCTGACTTCCACAAAGCCAGATTCGACTGATACAAATTAGAGGTCATCTTGAACGTTGTATTACCGAACAGAAAAAAAAAAAAAAAAAAAAAAAAAGAGTTTTGTTGATTGAAAGGATTGCAGTGACAATACTAGTTTCAGCTTTTGGGCTTTTGGGATTGGGCTTTTCAGCACCCAGCTGCCTGTGACTAATGTGTTATCACACACCAGCCTTCACCCCCATCTGTCCAGAGCACATTGACAGTTCTATGCCACATTAATGATATTCTCTGGTTCTCTGTGGCAAAATTGCCATGATTCCTTATACAGAAAAAGCAGCTGATTAACTAGCTAAGGAACCACTCAGAGAGAGAGAGAGAGAGAGAGAGAGAGAGAGAGAGACTCTGTTACTACCTGTGATTCATTTCATGAGGCTTTGACCAAAATGCCATGTCACGAGTGAAAAAGAATAGTCAGGCAATATGCTTTATTAATAACCACATATTGGAGAGATGGGAGTGGGGGCCATGAGTTAGTCTTTGTAGCTCACAGGAGCCTGTGTAAAATTAGACATTTTGGCTTTAGATAAGATCCTGGGATATCATCATTAAAATTCGTAATCCTAGAGGCAGAGGGTATTTCGCTGTCCTGGAGGGAGAGTGTGGAGAAGGAGTGAACAGTTCTGTGCTATTTGCTGATTTAGTGGTGAGCCCAGCATTGTAGGGTTGGACAGTAGTCTGGACCTTGGCTGTTGTGTCCTCAGAGAGATTACAGTGAGTTTCATGTCTATTCAATTTTATCATTTGTGTCCATTATGGAAACACAACTTTGGGGTAGTAAAGGACAAGTGTCTGGACTGTGATATAGTAAGGAGTTGATGCAGACATTCTTGGCTCATTCTCTGGAAAGTCTCCCACAAGGGGCTTGAAGGGAACCGAACAACCTAGAGTCACTGAGAAGTCCCTGTATTCCCAGCATGCAGCAGGAGTACCTTTGAAAAAGGTAGTGCTGATGGAGGCTCATTCCGTCCTCATAACCCCTTATACTCTTGATTGTCCTTTAAGAGACTTGTGACCAACTAAGGGAGTCGATTTTATTCTACCAGCTTGACTGGTTATGTCATGATGATCCTGTATGTGGCTAAATTTTGTTTCTCATGTGTTGATGAGGATGTTTAGGCATTTAAATCGAAAGAAGCAATGCAGCTGCTCATTGCAGGTGGCATCCTTCAGGCTTCGGAGGGTCTTAATAGAAAGAAAAGCAAGGGAAGAAGATTTCAGCCTTTCTGTCTGAACCATTTGGGCTGGAGCAGCTCTCTTCTCGTGTTGTGACTGAGACGCCCTCAGTCCCCTTGGTCTTAGCCATCACTCAGGCTACCACCAGCTTCCTCATGTGTCTACACAGCATGATAGGCACGCCAAACAAACTACGCACTTTTTCAACCTCTATTGCTGTGTGAGCCAATCCCTTGCATTCACATTTTTTCCTCTCTCTTCTGGTATTATTTTGCTGGAGAACCTTGACTAATAAAGATTCGGTGCTATGTGCTGAATAGTTTTGTCCTTCACCCAAATTAGTATGTTAAAGTCCTAATCCCCGATGTGATGATGCTCACGAATGTGACCTATGGGTGGTAATTAGGATATAAATGAGGAGACTTTGTGTCCTTATGTTAAGAGACGTGAGAAAGCACCCCTTTCACTACCATGTGAGAAAACAAAACAAGACAACTGTTCACTCATCAGGACTTTACCTACTCACATGGTGATCTCAGGCTTCCCATAGTCTGTTGGAGAAACAAGCCAATATAGAAATCCCACAGCTGTTTGTACTTAAGCCAGCCCATTCACACACCTTCATTACAGCCTTGTTATATTACTGTAACCATGTTAGTATCTCAGTTCTGCAGTCAGTGCTGTTCGGTGGGAGGAGGTGCTGCTCTCCAGTGCTGACACAGAAACAGGCCTGCAGAACTGTTTCAGTTACGTGCACTGGGAAGTCACAGGTCTGACTCTGTGTCATGCTCTGTCCCAAGAAGCAGCACTGACAACAGTGACTTGTCCCTTGAGTTTTTTGGCTGAGCCTTCCTTCTCTTTGTAGATTCTCAGAACTTTCTTCCCACACTTCCTCTCTCTCTTTTTTTCCTTGCCACCCCCCACATCCCTAGGCCATCTCTCCCTATATATTCTTGAAGGAATAGACACAGCATGCAAGTTTGTCTTTTAAAGAAAGATTTGGCTGCTGGACAAGAACCAAATATCTACATCTGTTAAAGCATTAAAAATTAAAGCAAGCAAACAGACAGACAACAACAACAAAACAACCCAGTACTAGGAATATGTTAGCTCTTTTTTGAGTCGTTGGCCAATGGGCTCCCACACACCTCCAAACACCACAGGCTATTGTCATTGCTCATGGTTATTTTTCAGAACTTGATGATAAGTTCTTATTGCTGAAGATATCACATGCTTGGGTCATAAACATGGAGAAATTAAACACACACTGATCCGGAAGCTTCATCCCCACTGGCTAGCTTTCATAGTGCCAGAAGGCGCAACACAAACCACTGAAGGAGAAAATAGTGATTAAACTTGCTCAGCTCTGAATCCTGCGAGCTACAGTAACCACCAGTCTGGCAATATATTCCCAGGGATGCAGTAGTGTCAAGACTCTGTAACTAGACCCTAGGGTCATAAACCCTAGGAGGGAACTTACAACTATTACTCTGCCAAATGGGCATAGTATTGAAATAACCTTGTAATAGTGCTGTACCCATATGTCAGTACATCCCTAGACTCTCGTCAGAGAAGCTTCTTCTTGTAGTCAATGGCAGTTAACACAACTGCTCCACAAGCAGAGAATAAGAGACTGCGAATAGCTCAACCTTAAACTGATGTCTATATCACACCTGTCTTCAAGGATCAGGGATCTATCTTCAAGGATCAGGGATTATTGACAAAGAGGATGGCAAGAAGGTTGTAAAAGATGGTGGATGACTGCAAGAAGAGAGCGTTTCCCTGATACAACAGGTAGCTGCACATATGAACTTCCAGAGGTCATGAAAGCATGCACAAGAATTATACAAACTAAAGCTAGATAAAATTCCAGTATTGGGGAAAGGGTAGGAGTGGCATGGGGCATGGAGCCCCATCTTTATCTAAGGAGATATTAGTGTTTGATAGCTGTTGGGAGAGGGAAAAGATTCAGTTTCACTTCAGTCCTCCTCCTCCTCCTCCTTTTCCTTGTCCTACTCATCCTCTTCCTTCTCCTCCTCCTCTTCATCCTCATTCTTCTTGTTCTCCTCCTCCTCCTCCTCTTGTTGTTGTTCTTCTTCTTCTTCTGTTTTTTGAGATAGGGTTTCTCTGTATAGTCCTGGTATCTTGGTACTCAGTCTTCAAACTCAGACATCCACCTGCCTCTGCCTCCTGAGACCCGGGATCAAATGTGTACATCACCACACCAGTTTTCAAACTGGCTTGAGAACCAGTTTCCTTTAATGGTGTGACCCCTATTGGATTGAATCAGTTTTAGTGGTGAGAGCCCTAGTGGATTGGCCATGTTACAGAAACAAGACTCACACCAGAGAGTATTCAGGTGACACAGATAGGACTTAATAGGGAAGAAAAAGAAGGAGAAGGAGGAGAAGGAGGAGAAGGAGGAGGGTTTGGGAAGGGTTGGAAGAGGAGATTAATATATTCAAAATATATTGCGTAAAACTCTCAGAAACTGCTTCTGCTGAACGTTCTGCAGTCAGTAAACTGACTAGATATCTAGGCTTTGTAGAACAGTTGTAATGGTTGCAGATCCAGAACCTGATTAAAAGTTATCTTGGGGTATCTTTGTCCTTCTTATTAGCTATTCCTTTTTACCTCTGTGTCTGATCTAACATCCTGTTAGTATCAGGAGAAACCTTATGAACTTAGCAGGCTAGACCACTAGCTTAAATAAATCTCCAAAGCTAAGAGTGTCGTTAAATAGGATCTGAGGCCTTATACACAGCTTTTTCCATTTTGCTATAACCGCCTGTCGGATGTTTCCACCAGTGTATTTGAAAAGTGCCTTCATTTGTGACCTTTGTTTTGTTTCTATAAAAATGTCACGGAGTTGCTACTTCATTGGAGCATGGTATTTGGGGCAACCTAAGTCTGTGTGGCTGGCCCATAGTCATATATATTTTGCTCCAGAATAAACCATTTGTTTTATTCCTTTGAGGTCAGAGACGTTTCTTTCTCTGACAATCCTTGGCAACCCAACGTGAGCCCTCAAAGAACAATCCATTTTTCACTTGCAGGCATCAGTTGAGTCAGGGCCAGGTACCAGCACAGGGCTCCCTTGTTGAGACCTTTTGGCACTGTTTCCTCACGTGGAAATTGATGAGTTCTCCCTTGGGGTTTGAACCTGCCCAATGTGGTTGATGGTGTAGCGGTTTGTTCTGAGCTGAGGTTTTTTAAGGATCCTATGCTTATGGCACACACTTTTGTTTGTTTATTTGCTTGCTTTTGGGCTGTTTGCTTTAAAGTATCCATTTTGTTTCTTTTGGAAGGATTATGGTTTCTGATCCCTGTGTTTGTTTCTATTTGGGTGATTTTTAGACCTTTGAAGGCACTTGGTTGCTATCTGGTTTGTCTTTGTTTTGTTTGCTGGTGGAGCATTTGATTGATCACCATTTGACCTTTGTCTCCTGGCACTCCTCCAGTGCCCAAGTCTGCACTTTCCTGTGGCTTCTGCTTATTGCAAACCCCTGCTGTTAGCTCAGGAATTTTATGAGTGCCTGCTAAGTAAGGTGCCAAAGATTACGGTAATTTCCCCCCCCCCCCCCCCCCCCCCCCCCCCCCCCCCCCCCCCCCCCCCGGCTCAGAAGGAACTTTTTTGTTTTAACTTGAACACATATGAATATGAGGGTTAGATCATCTGGTGTCTTGAGCATCCTCAAGTTTTCATAAACACACAGGATAATTAACCCTAAGGCCCAGTGGGAGAAGATGGTCAATCCCAAAGCAGGACACAAACTTGATATAAAATACCATTCCTTTTTAGGGAAAAAAAAGAAAAAAGGTGGATGTATGGGTAAATGGGGGCTGGGGAGATGGGTGACAGACACACAGCTTTAAAGGAGGAAGTGTTTGGAGATACCCTGCCATCTGGTACTCTAGCCGGCTGGCTCTACTGTGATAATTACAGATTTTCAATTTGCAAGTATTTGGAAAAATGAGGAGATCTAGCTAAATATAACTCGTTTCTATAGTTCTTCTATATATATTTTTACATTCAAAACAACAACAGAAAAAAAAATCCTAGGCAGTAAGGAATGATAATGAAGGGCAGCTCACTTTAATTGGAATTTAGGAATCTAAAAGAAGAAACGAGATTACCAATTTACAGGAAATGAATAAGAGAGTTCTGGAAACAATATCAGGATTATAGAAAGCCGTGGAAGTAAAGAAGAGTAACAAAATCAGAGATTGTGTTAAAACTAAAGAATATTCCAAATACTCTTACTCTTCCCTATCTTGTTCTCCATCTATCCGTATGTTCTCCACCTATCTAGCTCCACCTGTGCCTCCTCTATGAGTTTCCTCCTTCACCACCTCACTCTCTTACTCATCTCCCTGGCACTTTCTAAGGGGACAATTTCCAACAGGGTTTGAAGAATTCCTAGGGGGAACAAAATTCTGTTATAAGCAAACATTGTATGGCCTGTTTTCAGATAAAACCCAGAGAGATGGGGACACAGATAACCTCCCTTGGTGAGGAGGGGAACTGAAATCATTGCTCACAGGCTTCCTTGACCAACATCAGGACACTCTATAGAGTTTGCTAAAGAATTTCAGACCATCCTACAGAGAAATGAACCAGGGTTTTCTGGCTTATACCAATGAATTCAATTATTGGCTTTAGGAAGCAAGGCACGGAGTGGTTTTGCTTGGCAGAATAGAGGAAACCCCTTGAGGACTTTAGTAAAATAGATGCTGGTTCTAAAAAATGCCTGCTGTGGTTGAGGACCTGCAAATTATTGACTGAGCCAAAATACAGCAATGTAAGATGGGGAGTAACTGCATCTGACTTCCAGGTCAGATTTGGAATGCATTTAACCAGCACTCAGGAGTTTCTTGAAGAACTTGGAGGATCACAGAAACGCTGCCACATTAAATTCTGCACCTATTGAAGGAAAGGCTGGAGGAAGACTGGGCCATGTTGGTCAAATGAAATTATACAGCACAGGCCTCATTTCCCACAGATGCCCCTATCATTTTAGCAGAACAACTTTAAGAACAGTTATATAAAGAAAGGAAAGGCACATCACTACAAAAATTATAAGCTTCCAATGGAAGCAGGTAAGGTCCCAGTCAGAGATCTACCAACTAGCTCTGTCTGGGAAAAGACAAAGTTATTTGTAACTATTGTAAGTGGCCTGTGTTAAAAGAGATGATAAGAAACTGAAATGGGTGCTTCCTCAAAAAGGATAAGGAGTCCCTGAGAGAGACCTTAAAAGAAAACCTAGGAAGAATAGATGATGGGCTCTAGAGGTGTTTTGCCCTATTTGTGAGACTCCAAAAGACCGCCAGGAGTTGAGTCTGTTGCAAAACACATGAGGATCTTTTTATTACAAGTTCAACCTTGGGCTCAAACCCTCACCTACCCAGCGGGTAGGGTAAGGGTGATTTAAAGGCCCCAGTTCCTCCCAATACACCCAAAGCAGGGGAATTCAGCAAGCATCTTCTGGTTGAAACACAAAAGGGGATGTTGCATTTTGAACTGATTGGCTGTAGGAAGGTGTAGAAACTATTAACAGTCTGGCTTCCCTTGTTTGGCTGTCCTAGGGGAGAGGAACAATCTGGGTTGGTTTCTTAGGAAATGCATTTCTAGTGGGCAGGAAAGAATGCAATAAGGCTGGTTCCTCCCAATAGGTGTCTGGACATGTTTCCACCTGTGTGGCCTTTGTTCAGGCTTGTGCTTTAAACTTTAATCCAATAACCCCAAAAAACTAATTTTTAATTCTTTGGTCTCTCAGCAGAACTGAGCATGACAAATATAGGCCTGAGCAAGCAAACCTGGCCCTGACAGGTTTTTCCTTTTTCTTTCTCTCCCTTGCTAAACCCTACGTTGCATTCCTATAGCTAGCCACCAAGGTCTAGTCTAATCCTGAGACTGATCACCAAGGTCCAACCATGATCAAGATCCAGCAATCAAAAATCTCTACTTTGATTAACCTAACCAAAATGCCCAATCAGAACTTACCAACTCATCCTAGCTCATTCTAACGCAGACCTCCCCCTTTTGCTCTTAAAATTAATACTTGCAGAGCTACTTGCTGTGGTTTCTGCCTTATTCAGATTCAGTCACTTTGTCTCTGCCATGCTTAATAAAGGATCTCTTTGCATTTGGTTTGTGCTTGGAAATTGGTGTTTGGGTGTGGTCTGTGTCTAATTGGGGTCCAGAGGAGAGCAAGTTCCTTCAGTAGGGCTGCTCTGAAGTAATCCAAGGAGTTTTTTTCCTGTTTTCCCAACTAACACCCTAGTATACATAGATAATTTAATTATTAGTAAGAGGAAGCCTCCCTTTGTGGATGTTGGGGCTACTCTTTGCTCATCTGTTTTGAATCCCACCCTATTCATAACTTTCTTCCTCAGGATAAAAATGAAATTCAGATGGTGGGCATTTCTAATGTAACCACAACCGCCTTTAAGAAAACACCGAAACTTCAGTTGGGAGAAAATCAAGGTGTCACATTTTCTTAATGGTGGCTTAGGATGCTGTAGAAACACGAAAGTTTCATGTGTTCTTCTCTCTAAAAAGAATGATGATCTTACACTTAGGGAGGTGTAGAACCCGTGGTCCTCCATTTCCTCCAAGTTACCTGTGAAAGAGTCAGAAAGGACCCCACATGAGCAAATTAACCTCTTGTGTAAGTGTTACCACCTAGGTGTCTTGGATCAGCTTACTTTTCTCTGCCAATTAATGAATCGAAAGACACATTCAGCACAAGCAACCAAAGTGAACACCACACACACACACACACACACACACACACACACACACACACACTTCCCATAAGCAGGGAAAGTGATCTGGAAACCATAATTTGTTGTAGGGGCTTAGGGTTTTTATAAGTTTTGGTGGGAAGGGCCAGGTCAGCCTCCCCTTGGATTAGTCAGTTTCAGGAAAGGAGAGTGAGCTGATTGGCTCACATCCCATACATGTTTATACTTATCCAGGGCCTGCCTAGGAGATATCCAGGTGAGTTATCAGGTAGAAGTCAACAGGCAGGAAAAGCAAATGTCTTTGTTTGGGTTTCTACTGCAGTGAAGAGACACCATGACTGCTCTTACCAGAGTCTAGTCCAATGTCGTCATGGTGGCAAGCCTGGTAGCATGCAGGCAGACATGGCGCTGGAAAAGGAGCTGAGGGTTTTACCTTCAGATTGACAGGCAGCAGGAAGGAAGACTAAGACACACTCCTCCAATGAGGACATACGTACTTTAAGAAGGCCATACCTCCTAATAGTGCCACTCCCAATGGGCCCATGGGGGCCATTTTTTATTCTAACTACCACAAAAGCCCACCAAGCCTTTGTCTAGTGTGAAGCAGCAGCCAGAAGTTTGCTCTCTTGTTAATTAAGAAGCTACCTTTCTGCCTGCCAGGGTGCTGTCTGACTTTCCCTCATCACCCCTTTCAGAGGCTTGTGAGTAAGGACTGCTCTGTTTTTTTTTTTTTTTCCAACAAAATGGATGATGCCAGGAAAGGATGTAGTCAAAGTGCCTCTGATGAGGGTCAATCTGAGAAGCCACAGTAGAGCTTAGCTAACAGCAGAGATCTGGAATGAAGTGCAGCCAGTTGATGATAATGTGTCTCCAATGACAGTGTGTCATGCGGGTGAGGTAGCACCTGTAATAGAGATTATTAGTATAAATCATACTGGAAGCACCATCAAGAGAACAGGCAAGAAAACAATTCAAAACCCCTTTGGGCGTGCTGTTAAGCTATCAGTGAACTTACTGATATCTTTGTTACTGTTGTCTTCCTTAAGGTGGACAAGGCAAAGAAGGGCCTTTGTTCAAGAGCTTGAGGAGTCTCCCATCAATTAGTCTGAAATAGGAAGTTGGCCATTGGTTCTCTTCTATCACAACCTCAAAAGGAACATAGAGAGGTGAGGTTAGAGAGACTTCTTCCACACCATGGTTAGTATAGGTTTGTAAAATAGAGTGGAATGTACTTGTGCTGTTGGTTGAACCATGCACCAGAGTCTGCTAGAGGAGAGGGGATGTTTAGAAACCTCAGTGGAAGCAGAAGTCTCATCAGCTATGCCCTGCTGACAAAGCCATGCTACTTCCCATAAACCATAGATAATTCTTGGTGGAACTGGACACTGGGGGAATGTACCAATGTGAAATTTGGGTCGAATTTTTGTTGTTGGCAGAGTACATGCCATTTTTTTTTTCAAAATAAAGTATGACAGCCAAGTGTTATCCTGCTGGGTTTTGCTTTGTAGGATTGTTAGTGATACCTCATAGATAGGACACGGTTGCTCTTAGTAAGTTCTCCTTAACCTGTGAGTTTGAGGACAGGATATCTGATCACCTCGTTCAATCAAGGGACATGGGCAATCAGGACACTAGAGTTCTCATTAAAGTTGTAAGGGACTATTTTTACCAAAGGCAGTGAAAATGTTGTTAGATTTAGTCTCAGCGTTTATAAAGGTGGACCGGTGGGTGGGCCACAGTCAATTCAGATCACACTTGAATTAGGATGTCCAACACGCCTGCTGAGCCTGGATATAGCTCTTTCCAAAATCATCATAGAGACATTCTCAGACCTGCACCATGGACGCTATCCATTCTTTTAACTCTGAATTTTCTTTAGGTGGAGGTATTCTAGATCTTTCTTTATCTTAGAATAATAAGCCAACTTGATACCCTTGTTTAGCTCGGGAGAGCTAACTGATGTCTCAGTTACATCTCTGTTGCTGTGAAGAGGCATCATGACAAAAAAAAAAATCTCTTAAAAAAAAAGCATTTAATTGGAGGCTTGCTTATGGTTTCAGAGGCTTAGTTCATTATCATCATGGCAGAGAACTTGGTGGCACACAGGCAAGCAAGGTGTCCAGCTGATCCTCAGGGAGCAAGCACAGAGAGAAGGGGCTGGGGACTGGGTCTTGAAGGCTTTAGCTTTTAAAAACCTACTTTATTTGTGGTTCCTCAAGCCTCCACCTCCCTTCAAACCCCCGATCTTAGGTAGGAGAGAAAGAGGGTTAGTAGAGTTAGGGGATGTTAATCTTTTAAGAATTAGTTCTTTAGGACAATTCTTCTCATCATCAGGATTCCAACAGTCCAGCAAAGAGGAAACAGGAACCAGCAGCAAACAGTAAACAGCAATCCAGCAGTAGCAAAAGCAGCAAGGACAAGAAGGAGAAGGAGGAGGAAAAGGAGAAGAAGGAGAAGAAGATGCAACATTTAGCAGAAGAGGCACAAAGAGTTCTGTGGAGCTTTTCTCTTCAGGAGCAAAGCAAAGTGTTGTCGTCCCCCTTTCCCACCCCCCACACTCTGAGCTCCTATTTATACCTTCTTAGAGTCTGTACCAGGATGTTTTTAGCTGGCAAAACCCATACTCCCTGCAAGAGGCAGTTTCCTGATGACAGGCTTCACACAAGGTTGTTTACCAGCTGGAAAAGCATTCCTGCACCCCATGCTTAGGCCTACAACAAAAATATATTCATTCAACACTGAGAGCACACATCTGATCTGTAAGCATGAGGCAGGGGTGGGGCACAGTGTGAATGGCAGTGGTTCTCAACCTTGCTCATGCTGCAGCCCTTCGATACAGTTAATTCTTCATGTGGCAGTGACCCCCCCAAACAAAATTATTCTGTTGCTACTTCATAACTGTAATTTTGTTACTGTTATGAGTCATAATTCAAATATCAGATATTCAGGGTATCTGATATGCAACCCTCAAAGGGCCAAGCTTTTGAAACCTCAAGTGGCCTCGACAGTGATATACCTCCTCCAGCAAGGTCACAACTTCTAAACCTTCCCAAACATTTCCAGCAACTGGGGACAAGACATTCAAATATGCACCCATGGGGACCATTCTCATTCAAACCACCACAGGATTACAAGAGGGACAGAAGATATGGGTAATATAGGCACTTAAGGTGAAATGAAAGGCCAGCCTAATGTGGGTGCTCAAACACTCTTAAGGAAAGTCGCTCACTTCCGCCAGGGGCAATAAAAATGCTCATTGCTTAACTTTGAAGTCGATCCTCATTGTGAAAACCATTAGAGAACGTCACCAAGTCCTTTCTTGACTCCTGGTGGGTCAGTATAAAGTCCTTACTAGTTCAATGCTGGACAAAGTCTGGAAAGA
Organism: Psammomys obesus; assembly: GCF_907164565.1. Taxonomy (NCBI): domain Eukaryota; kingdom Metazoa; phylum Chordata; class Mammalia; order Rodentia; family Muridae; genus Psammomys; species Psammomys obesus. The sequence goes on along the minus strand of NW_026596345.1, from coordinate 569,408 downwards.
CCACATGTGCCCTGTGAAGATATTCTCCAGATCATCCTCCTTGGGTCGAACAGGGAGTTTTCTCATTGAAAAAACAACAATCAAACAAACAAACAAACATCCTCCAAGTCATAGCACATTCAGGCAAGTAGAGAAGCTATTTAGTGACTATTTGCAAGTTTCTGGTCAAGGTGGTAGATAGCACCTAGATTATCAAAGGACTTAACTTCTTAACATAACATAACTTAACTTAACATACAGAACTAGTGTATGTTTAACTGCTTTGTTAATGGTTCTTTTCATTCTGACTTAGGTAAGTGAGAGAGGCACACAGAGAGACAATAAATAGATGCTGGCAGAATCCCACTGCTAGTCAGAGAAGACAATGATTAGCAGGATAAGGGTGAACATTTTAATCTCATTGGGAGTAAAGCTCAGGAGTGCTCCCTGAATCCAGCTATTAGTAATTAGTGCAAAATTATCATCAACTTTGGCTCCACTGGGTGGCTGTCAGCATACAATTTTAGAACTATTTGAAAAAGTTTTTTTTTTTTCTTTACTTAATGATGCATAGCATTAGAGCTAAAATCTCCCAAAGGGGAACCTTCCTATCACAGACAAAGGATAAACAATATTATTAGCCTGGGGATTCTACCATGTTAACCTTGGAGTGTGTGTGTGTGTGTGTGTGTGTGTGTGTGTGTGTGTGTGTTTTCCCTGTTCCAAAGTTAAAGAAGAAGCCCTAACAAATCAACCACTCCTTTCATGGTCTGGCTTAGTTTACACTGACCTTAATGACTCAGTGACACTCAGAATACTCCTAGATGACAACCTGTCTACCCTTCCCCCAGATTTTACCATCTAGAGCCCAAAATTGGGTTATTATTTTCCCTGTAGTTTAAAGACTTAAGAGGGCAGAAAAATTAGGGAGATACAAAGTGAATAAACTATAATTAATAAAAATAAATAAATTTTTAAAAAAGGCAGAAAAATTTGCAGTCACATCAAGCAACCAAATTTTAGTAGTAGTGAAGGAAAACACACACACACACACACACACACACACACACACAACTACATGAGAGAGAGAAAGAGAGAGAGAGAAATGAGAAGGACTCCAGAATCAGGAATCAATTTTCCCAGGAGGGGTTGATTTTTTATAGGTTGTTCATGGCCTGGGATGAGTTTCAAGATTGATCTGCTTGAATGAAAGGGAGTACTGTGATTGGCTCACCGCCCATGCAAGCTTAGACATGTCCAGGGCCTGCCAAAAATATGTCCAGACATGTCATCTGAAAGGGATTTGCTAGCAGAAAAAGAAGTCCATGGGTGAAGGAGAAGCTGGAAGTTTGCCATCTTGTTTGTTTATGAGCCCTTCCCTTATCTATCAGGGTGTCATTTGACTCTCACATCCTCTAATAAGCAGCAGAAAGGTTATGAACAAAGTCCTTAATAGACACAGGACAAATAAGATCAGTTGCCCTGTGCTGACTAGTTTTATTGTAACTTGACATAAGCTAGTGTCATTTGGGAAGAAAGAACCTCTATTTAGAAAATGCCCCCACCAGACTTGCTTGTTGGCAAGCCTGTTGGGGGCATTTTATTGATTAATGATTGGTATGTGTGGGCCTAGCCCACTTGGGGGAGTGCCATCCTGGGCAAGTGGTCTTTCCTGGATGGTGGAAGGAAAAGGATGAACAAGCCATGGGGAACAAGCCAGTAAACCGAGATCCTCCAAGTCCTCTGTTACATTCCTTTCTGCTCTGACTTCCTTCCATGGTGGTCAGTAAGCTAAAATAAACCCTTTCCTTTCCAGGTTGCTTTTGGTCATGGTGTTTTTAATGTATGTACGTATATATGTATGTATGTATGCATGTATGCTTGTAAATGTGTGATCTGTTTTCACACACACCAGATCCCATTACAGATAGTTGTGAGCCACCACATCATTGCTAGGAACTGAACTCACAAACTCTGGAAGAGGAGCCAGCACACTGAGCCATCTCTGTAGCTTTTTAGTTAGTTAGTTTGTTTTGTTTTTGAGACAGGGTTTCTTTGTGTAGCCCTGGCTGTCCTGGAACTCCCTCTGTAGACCAGGCTGGCCTCACAGAAATCCACATGCCTCTGCCTCCCAAGTACTGGGATTAAGTCCACCACATCTGGTTATCTTCATGATGTTTTATCACAGCAACAGAAATCATAACTAAGACATCCCTGATGGGGATAACACTGGCTAAATGTAAACCTTTGCCAAATATAAAGATATATCTCTGAATCAAGAAGTTCTGGCATGAAATTTGTAGGCAAATGGTGGGATCTAGAAAAGATCATCCTGAGTGAGGATTCCAGAAACAGAAAGACATACATGGTATATACTCACGTATAAGGGGATATTAACATATAATATAGGATAAACAAACTAAAATCTGTACACATAAAGAAGCTAAACAAGAAGGATGACCCAAAGTTAGACAATCAATCCTCACTCAGAAAGGCAAACTGGACAGACATTGGAAGAGGGAGAAGAGTAGAAACAGGACAGGAGCCTACCACACAGGACCTCTGAAAGACTCTACCCAGAAGGATTATCAAAGCAGATGCTGAGACTCATAGCCAAACTTTGGGCAGAGTGCAGGGAATCTTATGAAAGAAGGAGGAGATAGTAAGACCTGCAGAGGACAGGAGCTCCACAATGAGAGCAACAAAACCAAAATATCTGGGCACAGGGGTCTTTTTTGAGACTGATACTCCAACCAAGGACCATTCATGAATATTACCTAGAACCCCTGCACAGATGTAGCCCATGGCAGCTCAGTGTCCAAGTGGGTTCTCTAGTAAGGGGAACAGGGACTGTCTCTGACATGAACTCAGTGGCTGGCTCTTTGACCACTTCCTCCTGCTGGGGGAGCAGCCTTACCAGGCTACAGAGGAAGACAATGCAGTCAGTCCTGATGAGACCTGATAGGCTAGGGTCAGAAGGAAGGGGAGGAGGACCTCCCCTATCAATGGACTTGGGGAGGGACATGGGAGTAAATGAAGGAGGATGGGTGGATTGGGAGGGAATGAGAGAGGGGGCTGCATCTGGGATACAAAGTGAATAAACTGTAATTAATATAAAAAATAAAAATTAAAATAAAAAAGTCCCGACAGAAATCAAACTCATCAAAGAATACCAAGAAAGGAACTTAAGAGTCTCTTGTGCCTGCCCTTAACAAAATGGAAGAGAGTAAAGATTTGTGTAAGACCTCTGGGCCAAAAATAAAATAACCATCCCTTGCCAGCAAGTGGTACCTATTGCACATACACACTGTCATTTAACATTCCTCTCAGTGTAACCTAGTTTTTAGTAATAGGTGTTTGCAGTGCCATTTTCTTTTTTAGCATCCTTGTTGCATGAAGCAGCTGGCATTTGTTTGCCTTCGCAAGAACGGAGCGGTAGTGTATGTAAATGTGATGCCACAGGGACACACTGCAAAGCCCACCACTTTCTCCAGATTCTTAAAACTGATTGATCACATATACGCTTTTCATAAATCAGTTTTAGTTTATTACATAGATGGCTTGCTGCGGTGCTCTCCCTCAAATGATGCCTGTCTTAAAGACATAATCTTCTTATTACGGAAAGCAGATAAAAGGGACCACAAAGTATCCAAAGATAAAACACAACTTCGCCAACAGGAAGGTATTCACCTGTGTCATAGAGTGAGTCCCTCTGGGCTGTTCATAAATCCTTACTGCAGGCTATTAGAAAATTTCCCTACCTCCCGAACAGCAAAGGGGCTTCTTAGGACTAAATACTTCTTATTGACACTGCATTCTGAAGTATTCATTAATTGCCCAACCACTACATTAGAAGCTTAAAGAGGACCAACCAGATACCATACAACAAGGCCTGGAGGAAGACATGACAATTAGAACTCTAAAGATAGCTTTAAAGGAACCCTTGCCCTTGGGCACCCAAATGATAATCCTCTGTTCTACCTTTCATTCATCCAGAAGGGAATTCATTAAGCCTTCTGACTCAGAATTCTAAGACACAGGTCTTAGGGTAATTCAGTCATCCATAGAACCAGTAGCCAGAGGGTGTCCTTCCGCATGAGTGCCATCTTTGCTACTGCTGCCACTAAAAGCAGCAAGAGAAGTTAATGTAGGCTCTCTTCACCACATTGATGGACCCTGCTCTGCAGAACTTCTGCTAACTTCCTGTCACATCCATTGTTGCTCTGCGAGCCATCTAACTTCTACTGAGCTGCTTCAGCTTTCATCTCCTAATGTTTCCTCCATGCAATGCAGGTCTGTTAATCCTGTTGTCTTACTCACTGTACTAGATGAGTTAAAAGGACAAGTGCCACCAAGCTCAAATAACTGTTAGACTTCTTTCCCCTTGGAGAAGCCAATCAGAAACTCCTGTAGAAAATTCAGTACTTGTTTTGTTTATGGATGGTTCTTATTTACGAGATGAACAAGGGCATTTTCAGGAAGCTTTGCATAAGTTCCCTCCACTCTTAATATAATCGAGAGTGCCCATTTGCTTGGTATTAAATCTGCTCAGATAGCTGAACTCATAGCTTTAATGAGAGAGTGTCATTTAGCAGGAGGCAAAACAGCTAACATTTATGCAGACAGTCACTACGCATTTGGAGTGGTACATTGCCATGGGATGCCATGGAAACAAAGAAGATTTCTGACTTCCAGTGGCCAGTCTATTCAAAATAATCAGCAAATGTCAGCATTATTAGATGCTTTCCATTTGCCCAAACAGTTAGCCATCATTACAATCCTAGAACATTCTGAACCAAACACTGAAGAAGCAAAGGGTAATAATTTGACAGATAAAGCAACTAAAAGAGCTGAACTGCACAGAATGACTTTCTTTGAGAGGATATGTCCTGTTCCTTATGGCTACTCTATCTCTGAACTGCTCCTTAAGCTCAACACATGGCACAACAAGAAATAGACTCCTGGCAACAGAAGGGTTGCAATTTCAGCCTGTAGAACAACCTTTGATTTGGTTCTAATGGGAAGCTCATAATACCCCTAAGTACCCAATTGCCTCTTATGGAATATATACATAATTTAGCTTATCAGGCTCCCAAACTGTGATCTCTAGAACAAACAATGTTTTGGAAACACTCCCGAGCAGTAGCTCACAAGGTATACTCAAAATATTCTGTTTGTCCCAGACACAGCACATGGACATTTTTCCCTGCATAATGGGCCATTTGAAACTTGGTACTTAGTCTTTATCCAAATGCCTCCAACACAAAAATAGAAAGAGGTCTTCATGAAGGTTGGAGAAATGGTTTAGTGGTTGAGGGCACTGACTATTCTTGCAGAGGACCCTAATTTGATTATCAAGTGCCTGTCTAGCAACACACAACTATCTCTAACTTCATTCCCATGGGCTCTGACACCTTTTTCTGGCCTCTTTGGATACTGAACATATGTAGTACACAGATATACCAAAACACTCGTTCACATAAAAATAAATGATTAAAAAAGATAAATATGTCTTAGTGCTGATTTGTATGTTTTCTCATTTGTTTGAAAATTTTTCTTGCCACAGGAAATAAATATTATTACTTGGATAGTGGTCATGGAACTCATTTGATAAGACAAGAGTTTATAGCTATCTATAAAATTTGGCTTGTTATACAACATTTTCACTTTGTCTACCATCCTTAATCTCCTGGAATTGTTGAGTGAACCATTGGCACTATGAAGAAACAATTGACAAAGTTAACTGAAGCTTGTAGCCTCCCTTGGCCAAAAGCACTCCCATTAGTTGTCCTAACTCTTAGATCTATCCCCTTTGAAAAACATCAATTGTTTCCTTTTGGCATAGCCATTGGGTGCCTGAGGAGAATCATGAGCCATCTCTGCTAATGGGAGGCATTATGCACTATCTTAAGGGACTTTTGAAAATGATAACTAAAAAATTCAAATTGGTTGTATACCCTTTGTACATCAAACTCACAGGAGATGAAGAATGGAATGAACTAACACTGGGATATTTGATCCACTGGAAAAGATACTATATCAAAGACTCCCTTTATACTCTTTGGAAAAGACTTTATCAGGTACTTTTAACTACTTCATGTACTATAAAACTTCAGGGGGTAGACTCTTAAATTTACACTTCCCATCTCAAACATGCACTGTCTTCTCCTGAGGACACACATACCTTGATTTCAGAAAAGATGAACGATACTAACTTTGAATCTTATTGTCTATGAAAAACAAAACTAAATGAACTCAAAACTATATTTTTTTCTAATATATATAATATACTAGAAAATTTCTCAGAAACTTAAATTGTATTTAGTATATTTCTTTAGGTGATAGAAGTAATGAAATAATGTTGATTTAAAAACTGTAACAATATTATGGCACTTTGTTTAGTACAGTTTTTTTTTTTTTTAATAACAGCTTGCTTTCGTAAACCTCCCACTTATTTGAACCATGTATTTATGCTTTAAAGAATTTTAAAAATTCACTACTTCCAGGAGAGGACTCCTGTATTATTTAGTATAATTTTTATAAAGAAAAAATAATCCCAGGTTTTGGACTAGCAGAGTCTTAATTTAAATCTAAGGCTATTTCCCTTTTTTTTTTGGGGGGGGGGATACTCTTCTTCAAGATCTATAACCACTGTATCTAAAGCATTAGGATATTTTTACACAAAGGAAAGGGAATAATTTCAACTGGGTCCTTCCTATTAGATTATTATGTCACCAGTGATATTGGAAATGACAAGATGCAGCAGATTCCTGGATTTAATGGTTAGCCTGTTGTAGCTGCTTGTCTTTTCTGTCCCAGGATAACCTAACCTTATGACTGTTTGTCTCAAAATGTGCTGCAGATGTGGCTATTGATACCTGCCAACCACATGAAATCCAGTTCATTGAAGTAATTCGGTTGTCCCAGTTCTGCATGATGACGCTATTACTGTCAAGCATGGGAAGCTTTGGGAAGCCTTATAGCACATTTCAGTGTCTGCCCACATTGGAATAGCTTTTACTCAACTGACTTTTACATGGGGTATCCAGAGATTTGGGGTTGGCTCTTTATCCAAAGCTGTCAGTCTCCTGTGGCAACAGGATTCATTATAGATTAGTCAAAAGCAGCCAGATGTTAGAAACAAAAGAGGTCTTACTGAAAGTATATATAGATCCTGGATCATGAATTCTAGAACAAGGTGAATTCATGGAAAGGAAGAAAGTGACTCACTTTCCAAAAGAGGGCATATAAAGGGAATGCCATTTCAAGAGGAGGAAAAAGAATGGTAACTCTATTAAAGGAAAATAATATGTTTCAAGAATGGATTAAAAATATTAAACCAGTTGTTCTGGACGATTCCCAAACTCAGAGGTGGGGAAAGCCCGAATTGTAACTTAACAAGGATTGCTGACAATGTCAGTACAGAGAAATTATGAGGTAGCTGTGAGGGCATGGCCAAGGCTGTTTAGCGTGCAGGCAGAGGTAATGACCTATGGAGATATTATGAAAAAAATTGATTATGAAAAATAATAGACAGGATTGGAAACTTAAAACTTGAACTTTAAGAGCCTGTTCCTCAATTAAATGCATCTTCACAATTAGCTAAGATTGGAAAAATACAAAATAATAGTCCAATTCTTCCAATGTGAAGCTAAAAGATAATACTACAAAACAACTCCTCTTGGAGTCTCATTTTCCTCTCTGGCTGAGAGATGAGGCACAAGATTTGGTTATGCTCTCCTCTCCAAAATATAGAATATACTTCTCACAGGACATGGTCTCTTGTTTCTACGACTATTATATTTCTTAAGTGGGAAAAGGTCAGTTCTGGTGGGAAAGAGTTAAAAAAATGGCTATGTGATTTCTTATATAATGTCACTGTCCATTTACTTCCTTATACTAGAATGTGGTGCAACACAGATAAAACAGGACACATGAGGCTGTGATGCACAAGTAAGGGTTATAATAACTTAAATATTTGTCTTAGTTAGGGTTTTCATTGCTGTGAAGAGACAACATGACCATAGCAACACTTACAAAGAAAAAGTTTTAATTAGGGCCGACTTATAGGTTCAGAGGTTTAGTCCATTATCAATATGGCAGGAACCATGGTAGCACACAGGCAGACATGGTTAAGGAGTTCAGAGTTTTTCATTTGGATCTGCAGGCAGCAGGAAGACAGACAGCAACTGGGCCTGGCTTGGGCTTCTGAAACTCCAAAGTCCACCCCAGTGACACACTTCTTCCACAAGGCCACACCTATTCCAACAAGACTACATCTCCCATTAGAATGGTGATAAAGCATTTAAATCTATAATGTGTGTGTGTGTGTGTGTGTGTGTGTGTGTGTGTGTGTGTGGTATTCCTATTCAAACCACCACAGAATTGAAGACCAGTCTTTTCTGGAAATAGAGATAGCTACTCCACATGATTGATTCTAATTCAGGGAATCAATGTAGATAGAAAAAGAAATCTGAAGTTAAAGGGTAATGAACTATTTCAAGTGTTCCAAACACCAAATAAAATATTTCATAAAGTGCAAATGGATATTGACGTGGGGGTAGGATGTACATAACATATAATCAGTCTATTTAAGGAGTTAGATAGTTCATGAAAAGAATTTTTTGATTTGTTGGGATGACTATTTTAATCATCTGTTACCTTCATTTTATTAGCCCAGACTGTATGCTTGATTGGTTTAGTTTTAAGTATAATAATCCTACTATATGTCACATTAGAATGTTATGTTACATGTAGAGGACAAAACAAACAAACAAACAAAAAGCCAATCCAAAGTCAGATCCAAATCATGGTAGTTAATAACTTTGGTATTACCCGAGAGTTTCTTTACCAGCTATTCATCTCTACTGACTATTGCAGTCATGCTTTGTGCTTAACATAATCTACATGATGTCATCGGAATAAACCTTTCCAATTATGAAGAATATTAAGTTATATTTAATGAATAATATTCTCAAGTACAAAATGTTATACCTATGAGGGAACTGTGAATAAGTTCCTGGAAAGAAGCCCCATCTTCCACTGAACCTTCTGCAAGGCTCATTAACTGAAGTGAATTCAGTAATTGTGAAAGGCTGGATGGTTGCAGGTCCAAAGCCTAACTAAAATTTATCTTGGCCTGTTTACCTTCTTGTATGTTGACCTATGCACCATCCTGCTTGACAGTAGTGGAGTCTGACTGGAACTGTCAGTAGGTTGCCTAGATCTCTTCCCATTCTTCCCTGCCTGTCAGTAACGCCATCCACAACCGAACCAGCATATACATCTCATGGAATACTGTCGGAACTTCTGTTGGTCACTCTGCTTACTCCGCCACCTGCCTATTTTTTTGTTATCTCATCCACCATCTATCCAAAAACCAGAGCCTTGGGAAATTAAACCTGGAACATCAGGGCCACCTGAAAATACCGTGAACCTTCTTAAAACTCATGAAGGGTAGGCATAGAAAATCTCCAATTCTCTATACAATGGAGAATTGTATACAGAATTTCTACTCCTAGGTTCAGAAAATGTTCCAATCCCTGGCTGAACTAAGACCAATCTCAGCATGTCAATAGCAAACCAACACACAGGGGTCCATTACTGAACACCAAGAACCACCTAATGGCCCACATGTTGACAAGTTGAGGTCATAGCAAACAAGTATCCAAAACAACACTCAACAAAGGAAAGCCCAATAAACCACATAGAGAAGCAATACCAATGATGTAAGTCAAGATGCCTAGGACCAATTGCTAAACCATAAATAATGTCAATAAACATACTAATATGTCTTTCCAGACATTAGCACTCTTACAGAATTGTTCTCTGAGAGCAGGGCAATGATTTTGAAAAAACAATTATAAATATGCCTAAGGAACTCAAACAGGATATAAACCAACGCCTGAAGGAGTACCATGAAAACACAAGCAGTTGCATAAGAAAAGAAAAACAATATAAAAATGGATTTAATAAAGTTATGGAATCTCTAAAGAAAAGTAAAAATGAAATAAAACTCAAATTGAGAAATTCAAGAGCTCAAACAAAGCTCAGGGGAAAGTATCATCAATATATTGGGTCAAATGGCAGAGAGAATATCAGGTCTCAAAAATAAGAGAGAGGAAGTGACTCACTCAGTCAAAGAACATGTTAGATATAAACCAAACCCAAACCAAACTAAATAAAAAACAAAACAAAACAATGAACAGAACATGTAGGAAATCTGGGACATAATTTAAAAACAAAAGAAAAACCCTATGAATAGCTGGACAGTGGTGGTGCATACCTTTAATCCCAGCACTTGGGAGGCAGAGGCTGGAAGGATCCCTGTGGGTCAAAGACCAACCTGGTCTAGAGATCAAGGATATACAGAGAAACCCTGTCTCAAAAAACCAAACAACCCCCCAACCCCCTAAAAACCCAAACCAAACCGAAACAAGCTCTATGACTAATATGTGTGCAAGAAGGAAAAGAAACCAGTGACAAAGATGTCATCACAGTTCCCAAGGACTGTGCTGATGGCAGTGGAGGTTGAAAGTAAAGTCAGGAAACACTGGCTGACCAACAGGCCATGTAGCTCTGGTGGGGAAAGATGTCGACAAATCTGTCCTCTGCTTGCCTGAATGAGCAGGCCTGTAGACACACAGTGGCCCACCTGCTGTCATGCCACACAGGTGGACTGTAGACACACCATGAGGCGTGCCAGCAGTGGTAGCCACTACAATGTACAGGTATGTGGTAGATAGGTAGGAGAGAAAGAGAAGCAGAACAGTTTGAACATTGTGGTAGAGGGGGATAGAATAGGAGACTCAGGAGAGGAAAGGAATAGCCTGTTGTCAGTAGCCAGCCCCACCACCTGAGACCATGGCCTCAGTGAAGTCCCAGCCCATTGTGTCACTGAAGGATCATCTGTAGGTCCATGTCTGTGCAGGAGCAGGGTTGGTATTGATGTCTGTGGCTCATATTACCACTAGAGACCGTGGAGATGTCCCTGGTCTGGGCAGCCTCCTGTGACTACATGGATGTCCAAGGGCTGTGCAGAACTGGCCCTGTCCCTCACTGGTTGGAGTGCTTTGGAGTGTGGGCCACACCTCTCACAAGGGCAGCACTTAGGAGAGCAGGTCCTGTGGCTTGCCCTCGCCCAGGCAGCACAGTGAAGCTCGTTCTCATGGTGGGGCATGGGTAAGCGGGCCCTAGGGCAAGGGCACAGGAGCACTGTCCCTGCAACTCATCTGCCCTTATGGTGGCCTGAATGGGGGTGATGCTTCCACCCTCTTGGCCCTTGCCACCTGAGACAGTCAGCAGGAAAGGGAGGATGGTGGATACAAGGAGATGGGGAGATGAGTGGGGCTGAGGTGCGTGATGTGAAACTCAGAAAGAATAAATTTTAAAAAATTTAAAAAGAAGAAAAAAAAAACTTTGTCAAATCCATAGAAAATGTTTTCAACAAAGTCATAGAAGAAAATACCTCATCTAAGGAAAGAGATGCCCATTATGATGTAAGAGGCATGCCAAAAAGACAGGACCAGAAAATAAAATCCCCACATCACATAATAAAACATTAAATATGCAGAACAAAATAAGAGTATTGAGAATAGCAAGAAAGGCTACACCACATATAAAGGCAGACCCATCAGAATAACACATGACTTTTCAGTGGAAACTCTGAAAGCCAGAAGAGCCTGGTCTGATGTTTCAAAAGTTATAAATGCTCACATATGGCAGCTCAAACTACTATATCCAGCAAAAATGCCAGTCATAATCAAAGGAGAAAGAAAACTTTCCATGATAAAAGCTGATTTATTTTGCTGCATGTGTATCTGTGTGCTACACATGTATAGTATTCACAAAGGCCAGAAGAAGGAGTAATTTAAAACTAGCTTGACAAAGGGTACTTTGGTCTGAAAATTAAACATACCAAAAAGGACACAAGGAATATATAATCCTAGAACAGTTTTCCCAAAAGCTGACAAAAAAAAAAAAAAAAAAAAAAAAAACCTCCACCACCACAACAAAATAATGGCAGTTAATAAACATTATTCAACAATAGCCCTCAGTATTAATGCTGTCAATTGTCCAAAAAAGGACACTGACTGACAGATTGGATTAGAAAACAGTATGCTGTGCTGAAACCATTTGTGCCTGGGCTTTTTTTTTTTTTTTCTGGATGATGTTGGTATAGTGTTCTTGTGGAATGTATACAATTTACCCTTGTTCATTCAAATGCTGGTTTCTCTACCCCCCTATCTGGTTTCAATCCAGACATTGCATTGTTGTGCTCAAGTTTGTGTAAACATGCCACCATTTGTTCTGTGTTACCAATAAAAACAACCAGCCCATGCTGAAAGAATAGGGTGGGACATCCTGGTTCAGAGGGGACGAAAAAGAGGAATGGAGGGACAGATCTGATAGGAGAGGACCAGGAAACCTCAGGAGAAATGAACCAGACCTAAGATATGACTAAAAAGCAAGTATAATGTGGGAAATCTGAATGGGAGGAAGCTATGCAGGCTTGCAGGTTTAGGATGGAATAACTATTACCCAGCATTGTACTCTAGGTTAATTAAATAAAATCTAGTCTCTGTGTGGTGCTTTGGGTATACAGCTGGTTTAGGAATAACTGCTGGTTAACTGAAAGATAAATAAATAATAAATATTAATAATCACCAACAGGATAGGAGACTTTTAATGACTGCTTCTGTTTCCTTGGGGCTTATTTAACTTCTTTAGCTGATCTCAATTTAACTTTGGTAAGTGGAATTTATCCAGAAGACTGTCCATTTCACTTAATTATCCAATTTTGTGGAATACAGGCTTTTGATATAAGACCTAATGATTCTTTGGATTTCCTCATTGTCTGTGGTTATATTCCCCTTTTCATTTCTGATTTTGTTGATTTGGGTAGTGAGCTGCCTTTTAGTTAGTTTGAAAGGGTTTGTCTATCTTGTTGATTTTCTCAAAAAATCATCTCTTGGTTTCCTTGATTCTTTGTTTCAAATTTATTGATTTCAGCCCTGAGTTGTTTTTTTTTTTTTTTTCCTGCCATCTACTCCTCTTGGTTGTCTTTGCTTTTTTTGTCTAAAGCTTTCAGGTGAGCTGTTAAGTTGCTAGTATGAGCTCTTTCCAATTTCTGAGAGTCCATCTTACCCAACAGAATGGCTAAGATCAAAATTACAAATGATAGCACATGCTGGCAAGGATGTGGAGAAAGGGAAACATTCCTCCATTGTTGGTAAGAGTGCTAACTTGTATAACCACTCTGGCTATCAATCTGATGCTATTTCAGAAAACTCAGAATAGCTCTACCTCAAGAACCAGTTATAACACTTCCGAGTATTATACCTAAAAGATGCTCTACCATACAACAAGAACACTTGCTCAAATATGTTCAGCTTTATTTATACTATTCAGAATATGAAAACAACCCAGATGTTCCTCAACTGAAGAATGAATAAAGATATTGTGGTACATTTACACAATGGAATACTACTCAGCTATTAGAAACAAGGAAATCATGAAATTTGCAGGCAAATGGATGGAACTAGAAAAGATCATCCTGAGTTATGTAACCGAGACCCAGAAAGACACACATGGTATGTACTCATTTATGAGTATATTTTAGCCATAGAGTACAGGATAGCCATACTACAACTCACAGACCCAAAGAAGATAAGTAACAAGGAGGGCCAAAAGGAGGATGCTTGAATCTTACTCAGAAGTACAAATAAAATAGACAATGGAAGTGATTGAAGATAGGGCACATGGTAAGAGAGGGAGCACATAGAGAAATGAGAGTATATATCAGACAAGGAGAAAGCAGGGGTGGGAAAACAGAGGCCTTGCAGAGAGAAGAGAAACCATGGGCGGGAACTTCTTTCTGATAAGCTGAAGACCTGTGACAGGATAGACTGTTGGGAGGACATGAGGGGGACTCTAGCCGAGACTCTTAGTAACAGGGGTCATAGAGACTGAAAAGGTCACCCTATAACTAGACAAAATTCCTAGTGGAAGGAGGGAAACACCAACCCACCCACAAAAACTGATCCAAAATTTACCCTGCCCTCAAGATGTGCAGGGAAGAAAATAAAATAGAGATTGAAGGAATGTCCAGCAAATGATTGGCCCAACCTGAGACTTTACCCTATTGGGAGACAGCCAAACCCTGACATGATTAATGATATTCTGCTATGCTTGCAGACAGGAGCCTCCAAAGCTTTGTCTGAGTGGCTCCACCCAGCACCTGATGGAAACAGATGCTGAGGTCCACAATAAAATACTGTGTGGACATCAGAATTGCTAAGATAAAAAACTCAAGTGACAACACATGCTAGAGAGGATGTGGAGGAAGGGGAACCCTCCTCCATTGTTCGTGGGAATGTAAACTTGACAGCCACTTTGGAAATCAATCTGGTGCTTTCTCAGACAATTAGGAATACTACTACCTCAAGATCCAGCCATATTCCCCCATGGGCATATATCCAAAATATGCTCAAGTATACAACAAGGAAATTTGTTCATTCGTGTATGTAGCAGCTTTATTGGTAATAGCCAGAAGCTGGAAGCAACTCAGATGCCCCTCAGTTGAGGAATGGATACAGAAATTGTGGTACGTTTACACAATGGAACACTACTCAGCAATTAAAAACAAGGAAATCATGACATTTGCAGGCAAATGGATGGAACTAGAAAAGATCATCTTGAGTGAGGTATCCCAGAAGCATAAAAACACACATGATATATACTCAATTATAAGTGGATATTAGACATATAATATAAGATAATCATAGTAAAATCTGTACACCTAAAGAAGTTAAGCAAGAAGGAGGACCCTGGGTAAGATGCTCAATCTTCATTCAGAAAGGCAAATGGGATAGACATTGGAAGAAGGTGAAAACAAGGAAGAGGACAGGAGCTTATCACAGAGGGCCTCTGAAAGACTCTACCCAGCAGGGTATTAAAGCAGATGCTGAGACTCATGGCCAAACTTTGGGCAGAGTGCAGGGAATCTTATGAAAGAAGGGGAAGATAGAAAGACCTGGAAAGGTCTAGAGCTCCACAAGGAAAAAAAAAATAACTGGTCCCAAGGGTCTTTTCTGAGACTGATAATCCAACCAAGGACCATTCATGGAGATAACTTAGAACCCCTGCACAGATGTAACCCATGGCAGTTCAGTGTCCAAGTGGGTTCTCTAGTAAGGGGAACAAGGACTGTCTCTGACATGAACTCAGTGGCTGGCTCTTTGATCACTTTTCCCTGAGGTGGGGATGGGGAGCCTTACTAGGCCTCAGAGGAAGACTATGAAAGACAGTCCTGATGAGATTTGATAGGGTAGGGTCAGATGGAGGGGGAGGAGGTCCTCCCCTATCAGTGGACTGGGGAAGAGGCATGGAAGGAGATGAGGAAAGGAGAGAGGGATTGGAAAGGCAGGAGGGTGAGGCTACAGCTGGGTTACAAACTGAATAAATTATAATAAATTAAAAAGTATATTTAAAAATATTTAAAAAAAGAAATAAAAATGTTCAAGAAATACCTAAAAGAAAAGAAAAGGAATTTTGGGTGGCGGAGTGCAGGGAGTTTTATGGAAGAGTCGGGGAATGATAATAGGATCCAGAAGGATCCACAAGAATACCAACAGAGCCAATTAACCAGGGCCCAGGGCAGGGGGTGCTATGGAAATTGAAGCACCAACCAAGGACCATGAATGGACTGGACATAGGATGTAGCTGATGGGCAGCTCGATTCTCATATGGGTTTCCTAGTAAGGTGAATAGAGGCTGACTCTGACCTGGACTTTGTTGCCTGCTTTTCAATCATTTTTCCCTGGCAGTGCTACCTCAGCAGGACACAGAGGAAGAACATGCACTCAATCCTGATGTCACTTAATAAGCTGGGGTTGGGGGGGGGGCTCCCTTTTCTGATCAGTAGGGGAGAGGACAAAGGGAAACAGTGAGGGAAGATGGAACTGGGAGAATAGGAGAGAAAGGGGGCTACGACCTATGTGAAATGAATAATAAAAATTAAAATAAAAAAAAACCAGGATCCATTATTTTGCTGCCTCCAAAAAATATATACATACATACATAGTAATGGAAAGATGGTCTGCCTCTGACATAAACTGATTGGACTGCTCTTTGATCACCTCCCCCTGAGGGGGAGCAGCCTTACCAGGCCACAGAAGATGACAATGCATCTACTCCTGATGAGATCTGATAGACTAAGATCAGAAGGAAGGAGAGGGAGACCTCCCCTATCAGTGCCCTTGGGAAGGGGAATACGTGAAGAAGGGGGAGGGAAGGTGGGATTAGGAGGGAGGAGGAAGGGGTCTATGGGGAGATACAAAATGAATAAAGTGTAATTAATAAAAGTTAAAAAATGCTCTTACTCAGCAATATATACATATATATACACACACATACCTCTATTTGTGATAGAAACTGCTTTTAGTAAAAGGCTGGAAAACAGGTATTCAAAGTAAATGGAACAAAGAAACAATCTGGTTAGCTAGTTTAATAACTGAAAATATAATTAAAACCAAAATTAGTTAAAAGAGACAGAGAAAGATATTTATTTCACAGTCATTAAAAAGAAAATAAAATCCATGGAGAGGCTACTATACAATTCCTAAGATTTATCCACCAAATATAAGGCATCTAGTTTCACATAAAATAAAAAATTTTGGATATGAAATCACAGACCTGTTTCCACCTAGTGATAGTGGGAGACTCCACTCTCAGGCCATCCAGATAAAAACTAAACAGAGATATCCCGGAGCTAAATTAGGTCATAAATCAAGTAGATCTAGCAGACATTTACAGAACATTCCATACAAATATTAAATAAAACATGTTCTTCTCAGCAGCCCATGGAACTTTCTCCAAACTCAACCATATATTAGGACACAAAACGAGTCTCAACAAGTTTAGGAAATTTGAAACACACCATGCATTTTATCTGATGACAAAAGAATAAGGTTAGACAGCCACAATAATAGAAATGACACGAAGACCTCAAACTCAGACAAGCTGAACAACACACTGTTGAGTGAAACTTGAATGAAGAGAGAAATCAAGAAGGAAAATTAAATGAAAACACAACATAGCAAAATCTAAGGGACACAATGAAGCAGACCTAATTTGAATGTTTGGAGCATACATAAAACCTGGAGAGATCACATATTAATAATTAATATTGCACCGAAAACAAGCACAAACAGCATCCGAAATGATTAGGCTGGGACATATTAAAAGTCAGAGGTGAAATAAATGAAATAGAAATAAAAATACAAAAAAAAATCAATAAAGCAGAGCTGATTCTTTGAAAAGATTGACGAAGCTTTAGCTAAATTAAGCAGAATAGGGAAGATCCAAATGAAAAATATCAGAGATTAAAATGGAAACATAACAACAGATACTGAGGAAATACTAAGAATGGTAAAGACACACTTCAAAGATTTATTCTCCCTGGCATAGCAATGGTGATGCACACCTTTGATCCTACCACTAGGAAGGCAGGGGCAGGCTCTACTCTGAGTTCCAGGCCAGCCTGGTCTACAGAGCAAGTTCCAGGACAGTCAGGACTAAACAGAGAAATCCTGTCTCTTGAAAAACCAAACCAAACCAAACCAAACCAACCAACCAAACAAACAAAAAAACACAGACACACACACACACATACACACAGACCACAACTCCATTACACAGGAACATCTACAAGAAATGGATACATTTCTTGATACATATCACCTATAAGATTCAATAAAGATGAAGTAAATAATTTAAACTGAACCATAACAACTAATGAGATAAAAGCAGTAATTAAAAATGTTCCAATTAAAAAATCCCAAGCACAATTAGGTTCATCACAAAATCCTACCAGACCTTCAAAGAAGAAATAACATTAATATTTCTCAAATGATATAAAATACAAAAATAAGGAACACTTCATTTTTTTTTAATGAAACCAGTATTGGTCCTAATACCTGACAAAGATCTTCCCAACACACACACACACACACACACACACACACACACATTGGCCAATCTTTCTAAATAATACCAATGCAAAAAGTCTCAATAAAATACTTACAAACTGAATTCAAGAACACATAAAAAAGATTATCCACCATGATCAAGCTGTTTTTATCTCAGAGATATAGGGGTGGTTTACAACATGTAAATCAATAAATGTAATTCACCACATAAATAGACTCAAGGACAAAAACCACATGATCATCTCATTAGATGCAGGAAAAAAGTTTTTGACAAAATCCGACATCCCCTCATGAAAAAGGCAATGGAGAGGCAAGAGCTATGAGGGACTTAGCTAAACACAATAAAGGCAATATACAATTTCACAGCCAACAACATGTTAATGTAGAAAACCTCAAAGCATTTGCTAAAAAGGAACAAGACAAGCATGTCTATTCTTTCCATTCCTGTTAACATGGAGCTTCAGTCATTAGATCAGTAAGACAAGTCAAAGAGATAAAGGGAGTACAAAGAGAAAAAGAAATAAAAATCCTATTTACAGATGACATGAGGTTATACATAAAAGATCATAAAGACTACCAGAAAATTTCTAAAAACTATGTTAAATTTATTTAGCAAAGTAGCAGAATACAAAATTAACACACCAAATATCAGTAGCTTTACTCTATATAAATACTGTATACACACCAAGAAAGAAATCAGGACTTGATGGGGGAGGAAAGAAATGAAGAAATCTCATTGCTGAGAAGGGATTGGAGGGTGGTTGCAAGAGTGGTGGGGGTGGGGTGAATATGTTCGAAACACATTTTTATGAATTTCTCAAAGAATTTTTAAAAATATTGAGTAAATAATATTGGGCTCTCTTACCAGCTATTTCTTTTCCACTTTTGTGTCTGATCTAACATTCTTGTGGTGATCATGTGAAACTTTTTGAAATGTATTAACTTACCAGGCATCTAGCTTCTAACTTCAAAGCTAAGCGTATCAATAGAGTCAGCAGAGACCTGGGACAGAGGTTTCTCCAGTTTGCTGCAACCCACCCAGTCTCATGCTTTCAGAAATGTATTTGGAAGTATCAAGATTTATGACCTTCTTTCTTCCGTTTCTATAAAAATTTCATGAGATTGCTACGTGATTGAAGCATTTTATTGGAAGAAATCTAAATCTGTTTTCCTGTGCCATACTCACTCATCTTTGGCTCTAGAATGAACCCCTTCTTTTAATCCTTTGAGGTGAGAGCGGTTTCTTTTCATTGACAGTCACATTAGAATTGGTGCAGTCTCCCTTTTGAAAGGGAATACATCAGAGAGTCTGTCCTTACATGCATCTTCCAATGACCACAGACTCCAAAGACAACAAATATTCACAGTATCTGTTTGTTTTAGGGCACAGGGCTACATTTAGCATTTTACTCATTTTTTTTTTAAATGGGACTCTCTAGTTGGAACCGACTGAACTGAGCATGTGCAGAAGTGATGCTCACCCCTTTGATAGCTGGTCTGCAGAGACTCATGTCAATCACCCCCCTTCTTTTTGTTGTTTCCTTGGAGATATGCTGCTGGCACTGTTTCCGATCACCTTAAGTTGAAAGGAGGCTTGAAGTTGATGAGCAGAATCTCTCTGCTGATGGCAATGATTTGACCCCTAAGGAGTCCACCACTCCCAGTATTTTAACATACAGTTTTCTGAACTCATCTCTCATAGCAGCTAGATTTAATTACTCTACAAGAATGTCTCCAATAAAGATTTAAAGAAATGATGTAGGCATGTGAATGGCTGTGGAATTTTCACCAATGATCTTTTTAAGAAACCGTAATAAAACCCAGCGGGCTACCAAAAAAAAAAAAGAAGACAAAGCAAAGAAGACAAAACAAAATCCAACCAGCTATCCAAACAACAATAAGAACAGCAAGAACAAGAAGCTTATACTAAATAACCATGAAAGTAGATGGAGGTGGGGGGTGGTTCATTGAGAAGAAAAGTTATGAACAGGAAACTAGATGTGGAAGGTGAAGAGAGGAAAGTGGGGGATAGAAACAATAAAAATACATTATACACATATGAAAATGCCTCAGTAAGAATCACTATAATTTATAATTAATATACATTAATATACATTAATAAAACATTGACTATACTACTTAATGAGCTTGATAGCACAGTCTTGTTAAATATGTTCAGAATGCTTATGTGAACCCACAGCTAGGCACAGTCTTCCAACCTCGAGGGTCCTATGGAACTTCTCAAGCGCTAAAGCAGAATGGCTGTTCAGATTGTATTTATAAGGCTGTCATTCTGATTGTAGATATGTGATGGTCATTCAGAAGAAACCATTGAGTTGCTTTTCTTTCTCCTTCTTAAAAATAAGCATTTTCTTTACATGAAGCATTTATAATACTCCTAGATTAATCTTTTAGTTAAGGACCCACGTATCAGGTATCTATTACTGTCATAAAGGGCATAATTAAAAGCAACTTTGGGAGAAAGGCATTGACTTGGCTTACATATGCCAGGTCACAGTCTATTGAGAGAAGCCAAGTCAGGAATCCATGTAGGAATGGAAGCAGAGCCATGGAGGAGCACTGCTTACTGTCTTGCTTTGTATGGCTTGTTCATCTTATATTATCCAGGACCACCTGTCCAGGGTCCAGTAAGCTGGACCCTCACTCATTGATCATTAATCAAGAAGATGCCCCAAGGACTTGTTTACAAGCCTTCGGAGGCATTTTCTCAATTGATGTTCCTCTCCCTCAATAACTCTACTTTGTGTCAAATTGGCAAATAAACCAGAACAACTGATTTTATGAGCTTGTAACTTCTTTACAAGGCTGCTTTTGCCTTGCAACAACCTGAAACTACTTCCACAGAGAGGAGTATGTTGCTTTATGTAAAATACCTCTTTCTGTGTGTGTGTGTGTGTGTGTGTGTGTGTGTGTGTGTGTGTGTGTGT
>NW_026596345.1:532906-548481 GCF_907164565.1 Psammomys obesus | reverse complement strand
TGTGTGTGTGTGTGTGTGTGTGTGTGTGTGTGTGTGTGTGTGTGTGTGTGTGGTGATTCATGGTTGTAATGCCAGACTAAGGGAGTTAAGGTAGTAGGATCGTGAATTCAAGGTCAGCATATCAAGACTGTATGCCAAAAACCAAAAATGAAAAACAAAACCACCATACCTGCACATGGCTTTGTCCTTTGTATCTCATGTGTTCTTGTTTGTTTGTTTGTTTTGTTTTGTTTTCTCTGCAGGTTTAGACATTGACATGCAGCTCAGTTTGTGTTTGTTGACTGCTGTCTACCTGCTAGAAACTGGAGAACTATGAAAGCCTGTCAGTCCACTTTTCAAGGCCTGGAATTTGCAGACCTATTATGACATCTGCCAAGCTGTTCACTGGGCCTCTTGGTAGCTCCATTTGCCTGTGAAAATAGGATAATTTTTCCCTTCTATTGAAAATAGCTTCTTTTCTCATACAGTCTATCCTGATTATAGTTTCCCTTCCCTCTACTCTTCCCAACTCTTTCCCACCTCCACTCCTTTCTGGATCCAATCTTCTTCTGTTTCTCACTAAAAAAGAAAAGACTTCTAAGAGATAACAACCAAACCCGACAAAGTAAAACAATAAGATTATGCAAAAACTATCACATCAAAGTTGGACAAGGCAACCCAATAGAAGGGAAAGAGTCCCAAAAACATGCAAAAGAATCAGAGATCCACTCAGGAGTCTCATAAAAATATTAGGCTAAAAGCTATAATATATAAGCAGAGGACCTGACACAGTTCTGTGTAGGCCCTGTGCTTTCCTTTCCGCTTCAGTCTCTGTAAGCTCACATGTGACTTGCTTAGTTGATTCAGAAGGCCTTGTTCTCATCATGTCCTCCATTTCCTGTGTCTCTTACATTCTTTCCTCCTCCTCTTCCATGGGGTTCCCTAAACTCTGAAGGGAGGGATTTGATGGAGACATCCCACTTAGACTCTCTCTTTGTGTAATTCCTGGCTGTGGGTCTTTGCATCTGTTATCATCTACTGCCAGAGGAAGCTTCTCTGATGAGGACTGGATAAGGTCCTGATCTATAAATATTGCAGAATATCATTAGGAGTGATTTTATTAATACTTTTTAAAAAGGCCATTAGTGTTTGCTTTTACCAGAGTTCTCTGTGCTAGTGACCCTGTGGTTCTTGGTTCAGGTGTCAGGTATGGGTTCTACTTTGTAGAGTTGTTATTAAGTCAAATCAGACATTGGTTGGCTATTCCCACAAGTTCTGTGCCACCATTGCTCTGATGTATTTTGCAGGCAGGACAGATTGTAGGTCAAAGATTTTGTGGCTGGGTAGGTGTTTGCATTTCTTCAGAGTACCTTCCTGCAACGAAAATACAAGAATGTAGGGGTGAAGGCTCATGTAGACCCAGATCATCTTCTCCATATTCAATGATTTCTGTGGGTGTTCTCTTCAGTAGTGGGCCCCACTGTCAGTATGCAGAGAGCAACTCCTTGTCTCAGCAACAGCCTGGCTTGCTTGGGAATTTTCATGGGAAACCCTTGGCCAACCACCCAGGTTAGTGCAGCCTGCTCCCACTACTGAAATACTTTTTTGGTTATAAAAGATGGCCAGTTGAGATTCTGTATACCTTTTTATTAGGAGACCTCATAAAGAGTACCTTTAATATTTTAGGAAGTTTCTTCTGCACTAGGTTTCCACATCAACGCTCAAATGCTTCTCATTTCCAACAGTTTCTCCTTCTACCCTATATCCCCCACAACTCGATCCTCCCATGCCCTTCCCCGCCTACCCCCAGTCCACCTGTAAAGTCTGTTCTGCTCTTTCCTTCCAGGGAGACGCATGTGTTCCCCCTAGAGCCTTTCTCTACACCTAACATCTTTGGGTCTATGGATTATAATGGCTGATATCCACATATAAACAAATATATACTATATTTCTCTTTCTGGGTTTCCTGCCTCAGGATGATTCTTTTATATTTCCATCTATGTGCCAGCATATTTCATGAGGCCATTTTTTTTTTAACAGCTGAGTAATACTCCATTGTGTAAATGTACCACATTTTGTTTGTTCATTCTTCTGTTAAGGGACACCTTGGTTGTTTCCAGTTTCTGGATATTATGAATAAAGCAACAATGAACATGGTTGGACAAGTGTCCTTGTAGGATGGAGTGTCCTTTGGGTATATGCAGAGGAGTGGCATAGCTGGATCTTGAGGTAGATCGATTCCCAACTTTCTGAAGAACCCCCATGTTGGTTTCTATAGTAACTGTACAAGTTTGCACTCCCGTCAGCAATAAGGAATGTCCCCTGCTCTACATCCTAATCAACATGAATTGTCACTTGTATTATTAATCTTAGCTATTCTGACAGTCGTAAGATGGAATCTCAAAGTAGTTTTGATTTGCATTTCCATGGGGGGCTAAGGATATTGACCATTTCTTTTAAGTATTTCTCAGCTTTTTGAGTTCCCTCTATTGACAATTCTCTGCTTAGATATGTACCGTATTTTAAATTGGATTATTATATTTTTTGATATCTAGTTGCTTGAGTATATATGATATTATTCCGCTATCAGATGTGAAGTTAGTAAGTGTATTTTCCCATTCTATAGGATGCCTCTTTGCTTAATTGGTGCCCTTTGCCTTACAGAAACGTTTCAGCGTCCTGAGGTCCCATTTATTAATTGTTGCTCTTAGTGCCTGCGCTGTTGGTATTCTGTTCAAGAAGTTGTCTCCTGTGCCAATGCATTCAAGCTATTTCCCACTTTTTCTTCTATCAGGTTCAGTTTATCTGTTTTTATGTTGAGATCTTTGATCCATTTGGACTTGAGGTTTGTGCATTGTGATAGGCACACAAAGTGTGATTGATTTGCATTGTTCTGCACACAGCCATTTCATTGGACCAGCACCATTAGTTGAAGAGACTGTCTTTTTCCCCCATTGTATATTTCTGGCTTTCTTTTTAAATTAAAAAGCAAGTGTTCATAAGTGTTTGGAGTTATGGCTGGGTCTTCAATTCAACTCTATTGATTAATGTGTTTATTTTTATGTCAATAGCATGTGTGGTTTTTTATTGTTTGTTTTTAAACCATTCATCTGTAGTACAACATAAAATCAGGAATTCTGAGACCTCTAGCAGTTTTTGTTTTTTGTTTTTTTTTCATATGAAGTTGAGAACTGTCCTTTCAAGGTCTGTGAAGAATTGTCTTGGAATTTTGATGGGAATTGTATTTGAATCTGTAGACTGCTTTCGGTAGGGTGCCACTTGTACTATGTTAATCCTACAGATCCATGAGCATGGGAGATCTTTCCATCTTCTCATATCGTCTTCATTTTTTTTTCTTCATAGGCTGGAAGTTGTTTTTTTTTTTTTAATCATACAAGTTTTTCCCATGCTTGGCCAGGGTTACTCAAAATAACCACATATTATTTGAGACTATTTTGAGTGGCATTGTTTCCTTGACTTCTTTCTCTCTCCATTTGTCATTGGTATATAGAAAGGTTATTGATTTTTGTGACTTAATTTTGTATCTACCTGCTTTGTTGAAAGTTAACAGTTTGTTAACAGCTGTAAGAGTTCCCCAGTGGAATTTTTAGGTTCATTTATGTATATTATCATATCACCTGTAAATAATAATATGATTTTTAAGTTAGATTATTACAGTATTTGCATACACTTAATTTCCTTCAATAATCTTATTTCTCTGGCTACGACTTCAAGTCCTATATCAAAAATTGTAGTGAGAGTGGACAACCTTGTTTTATTCCTGATTTGAGGAGAATTGCTTTGAGTTTCTCTCCATTTAATTTTATGTTCACTATATACTTGTTGCAAACTACCTTTATTATGCTGAGGTATGTCTCATAACTCTAACTTTCTAGTACCTTTATCATGAAGGGGTGTTAGGATATGTCAAAAGACATTTCTGCATCTAATGAGAAGATCATATTTTTTCTTTCAGTTTTTTAATAGGGCAGATTGTGTATGCTTATTGATTTTCATATATTGAACCATCCCTGTATCTCTGGGATAAAACCTACTTGATTATGGTGGATGATCATTTTGATGTGCTCTTTGACTCAGTTTGCAGATCTTTTATTGAATATTTTTTTGCATCCATGTTCATAAAGTAAATTGGTCTATGATTCTCTTTCTTTATATGGTTTGGATGTCAGGGTAATTATGGCTTCATAAAATGAATTGGAACATATTCCCTCTGATTTTGTTTTGCAGAATAATTTGAGTGAGGATATTGGCATTAACTCTTCTTTGAACATCTGGTAAAATTTGTGTTAAAACTGTCTAGCCTTGGATTTTAGTTTTCAGTTGGGAGATTTTATTTTATGTTTAAAAAATTTACAGATAATATTTTCATTGATTATTTGGGAATTTTGTGGAAGGCACCCTGATTATATTCACTTCCCAGTCTTCCTAGGTCTTCCTATATCCTTGTGACCTCCTCTGCATAAAACAAAACAAAAACAAACAAGTAAAATTGTGTTGCCAATATACTTGCTGGAGCCTGGTCAAACTCCCAGTGGCCAACCCCTTAAAGAAAACTGAATACCTTTCCACCCCTCCCTCAACTCCCCTTGCCAGAAGCCATCAATGTAGCTTCAGTATCCTTATCACACTTTTAAAGAGTTCTTTTTGGTGGCTTACTGTCTAGGCTGTTACCCTTTTGGAGGTGGGGTGGTGTAGAGATAGGGATTGTCACAGAAGCCTTCTATGTCTCTGTCAACTGTGAGTCTGCAGTCATCAACACCACTGCACACGAAGCTTCTTTGCTCTTCACAGTCAATGGGAGCACAGATCGTGGACTTCCACATGGTTTCTGTCAACAGCATGGGCCATGGAGACCAATATAGCCTCCTGCATGAGCACAGGCTATGGACCTCAACATGGTCTCCAGTGGCAGTACAGACCATGGACTGTAACACATCTCTCTGCTGCAGCACAAGTCATGGACACCATTATAGCCCTGAGAAGAAGCACAGGATACAGATATCAAAATGTCTTCAGATCATAGGACAGATCATGGACACCCATGGCCTTCATGGGTAACACTGGTCACAGACATCAACACAGCCCCTGGCTGTAGTAAGAGCATGGACCCAGTTGGGAGACTTTTAATGACTGATTCTATTTCACTAGGGGTTATAGGTCTATTTAAATTGTTTATCTGATCTTGATTTAACTTTGGCTAGTGGTGTCTATAGAGAAAATGATCTATTTATTTTAGATTTTCCAGTTTGGTGGAGTACAGGTTTTTAAAAATATGTTCTTATGATTCTCTGAATTTCCATGGTCTTAGCTGTTATGTTTCCCATTTTTTTTCCTGATTTTGTTAATTTGGATATTCTCTCTCTACCCTTGAGTTAGTTTGGATAAGGGTTTGTCTATCTTGTTGATTTTCTCAAAGAAACAGCTCTTTGTTGCATTGATTCTCTGTATCCTTTTTTTGTTGTTTCTATTTTATGGATTCTATTTTATGGATATCAACCCTCAATTGATTATTATTTCCTGCCACCTACTCCTCTTGGGGGGGTTGGCAGAGAGAGAGAGAGAGAGAGAGAGAGAGAGAGAGAGAAAGAGAGAGAACTCTGGTTTCTTTCCCTTTGGAATACTATTCCTCTAGCATTAAGACCTCACACTTACGCCCTCTTCTAACCTGAATGACCACATTAAAAACCTTATTTCAAGATATATTGGGAACTACGGATTCTTCATATACACTGAGTAGAGTACAAATAAGTCTATAGCTTGGCCTGCCTGGAGAAATGGGCCCCCGGGGTTGGAAGATCCAGGACTGAGGATTTGCATTTGGATTGTTTTTATTCCTGGGAATTCTACACCAATCCTAAACACAATCTAACTTTTCCCAAAGGTTGTGCTTAGAAAAGCTTTCTGTTAGTGCTTGGCAGGGCCGAAAGGGACTGTTGCTTAGGTTACCATATGTCCCTGAGTACAAAGGCCACCCTCCAGAGATGGAGACCACCATGGGTGGGAGTCATCTCTCACCAAGTTTAGCGCACCCTCTCTTCACCCACCTTTCTTCTCTCTTTTAGATTGGTAACTCTATCCATGAGCTCTCTGTGGTCCTTGTAATGACTTAGTCTCTCTTTTCTCTCCTTTCTTGCCTTATGGGGTGGCGAGACCTTGCATTTTCTTACATGGTGAAAATTTAAAGAAAATTTTAAAAGATTCCAAACATGTTATAGTTATTCTCAACAATTGCTTAAAAAGGCCTGTTTCTGATTTTATTGTTTTGGGGAGAAAAATGCATGTTATTCCTATAGAAACACCCATTCAGTGATTCAAAGGCCATGTTTTCCAAAGATAAGTTTCTAAAAATTGGGTCCTAGAATCTGAAAAAGGGAATTTTGTGGAGAAATTATCTGAGAAAACGTTTTTTTTTTCTAATAGATAACAACACTGTCAAAAAGTCAAAACTTGAGAAATATAGCAACAAAGAAAAAGAAACAAGATCTTTTAAACATTTCACTCGATTTTCCTAAAATTACATAACCAAACAAGACTCCATTTTTTTAAAGAATAGCATCTCCATTAAAAATTGTTATTATAGTCCTTCGGGTTATATTGGAAAGCATAGAGAATAGCAAAACATAAATAGTAAGGAAAGAAAGAGAGAGAAAGAATGAAAGAAAGAAAAAGAAAGAAGAAAAAGAAAGAAAGAAAGAAAGAAAGAAAGAAAGAAAGAAAGAAAGAAAGAAAGAAAGGAAGGAAGGAAGGAAGGAAGGAAGACCAGTGGAAAACACAGATCTGGGAAGCTCCTTAAGCTCTCATAAATTACGTCCCTCCAGCAGAGCCCTAAGCAAACCCAGGTAGATGGAAATGGTCCCCTTTTTTAAGCACTGAAAGCTTGTGAAGCTCTCCTTCACAGACTCCTCCCACTGTCTTCTCATCTGTGTTGCAGATTGCTCTGAAGCCCTCAAGAATAGTGTTGGGAAACATTTCATTTTCTCTCTGTCCTAAACTTAGAAAAGGAACATTTTGTCCTAGTCGAGTTGCTTGTTAAGGGACTTCTGCATAATTGAAGTTGAAAGCTGTGATTTGAGTGGCTCTCCATGTCTCTCTGTTCATGATAAGAAAGGTCAGAGCCAGCCTTTGTTTTTTTTGGGGGGAGAAGGTGGGGTCATGTTTTTTGTCTGTATTCCATGATATCTGTCTGTGTTCCCTCATCTTCTAGTGGGACAGCTAATAATGCTAGCATTACCTGTCTCCAAGGTTACCAGCCAAGATTCTTATGATGAAACAGAGAAAGTCTTTGTTTGCAAAAGAAGTATAAATATTCAGGGTGGTCTTTTTACCTTAAAAATAGTCTGAGCATCCCCTAACCCAGGAGAGATTCACGATGAGACCTAAGCCTTGAATATGTCTACCCTGGGATAGACAAAGAATTGAAGGTCCTGGAAATACAGAAGACAAAGCTGTAGGAAAAGGATAAATGACAGCTTTATCCCTTTGGGATGGGAGTCACCCTGGGAATCTGCTACCTGGGTGGTGGCGTGTGTATTTTATAGGGCCCGTGGAAACTCCCCTTTCCCCTACTGCTCCTGTTTAGATGCCCCTGTGCCTTCTGGCTCTCTCTCCTTGTAATGTTTTTCAGGTACAAGAATCATTATCTCAGAATGTGTCATTTTCTTGTCTCCCTATGTCCTGTAACTCTCCTTCATAGGAGAGACAGTATTTGCTGGGGAATGTGGGAATGTGCAAGTAGAGAAGGACCTCACATTAGGGACAGGCCAATGACCTGATACTTGTGTTTCTAGGTATATACAGAAAGGACAGTTTTGGGTAAATTTTTAGTGACACTAGGGAGCTTAAAAATACTTTAGAGTCTAGAATTCTGCCCTAAGTACCTTTGGGTGTCAGCTTAATGTAGCCTAGAATCTTCTGCGAAATTTCAAAGATCAGATCACCCTATATGCATGTCTGTGGCGGATTGTCAGAATTGCTAACTAACTTATGAGGACCTGTAGCCAGTACTGTTCTCTTTGCAGGTAGCCCTTAACTGTATAAGAAAGATAGTTCAACACTGCTCCTTGAGCAAGGCAGTGACCAGCATTCTTCTGTGGTTTCTGATTCAAGTTTCTGCCCTGACTTCACTCAATAACAGATCAGAACCTGAAAGATGAAATAGCCCCACCCATACGCTGGGTTTCTTTGGGTCAGAGCGTTTTATCACAGTGACAGAGAATGAAACTAGAACAGGCTCTCAGGAAATATAAGAGGACACAGACACTCCTTTGCTTTGTATTTGGATGGCTCTGGTGGATTAAGAGAATACATTGTTGTCATACTAATGACAACCGAGGAGCCTTATTGAGCCTCATCAGAAGTACTTGGAGCCCAGGTGAATAGAATTTCAAACATTATAACATGTGTGACATTTCAAAGGATTTCTTGAAGTAAACAGACTGAGAAGAAGCCTGGCAGCAGTGTCAGTGTCAGTTCTGCAAAGAAATTCTGCAAACTAATTAAAAAACAATCATCACTGTTAACAGGGTCCTATTTTGAACTTCAGGCTTTATTCTATCCTTGAAAAACATGAATTATAAAGTTATCTCCACAATTTGCTATGTATGTATGTTTATACATACCACACTCCCATGGCCATCTCAAAATGAAAATAAGCAACTTATGACATAATTTGTATTCATTCTTTTTAACAGATTGTGTCAGTGCAGCCTGTGTGTTCTTTCAGATTGTGTGGATGTACTCACTAACATATGTTTATATATGTGCTCATATGTTCTTTTTTAAAATTTGTTTTTCTTTTATGTGCATTGGTGTTTTGTCTATATGTATGTCTGTGTGAAGTTGTCAGATCATGGAGTTACAGAGAGTAATGAGCTGCCATGTGGGTGCTAGGAATTGAACCTGGGTCCTCTGGAAGAGCAGTCAGTGCTCTTAACCAGTCCTGGACTCAATTTGTAGGCCAGGATGGCCTTGAGCTCTCAGAGATCTGCCTGCTTCTGCCTCCCTGAGGGCAGGGATTACAGGGCTGCATCACTATGTCTGGCCATGGACATTTATATCTTAAATCATAAATTCCTGATTCTTTTTCCTAACTCTGTGATTCTGATAAATTACTTAATCTCTTTAATCATTTTCTTTATCTGTGGAATGGGAAAAATGGACAAAACATAGCAGTGCTTTAAAGAATTGCAGAAAGAGGATGGACTGTAACAGGGTGTCTGTAATGTGTCCTTACATTACTGAGATGGCTCGGCTCTCAGGAGACAGTGGAGGAGTATGGAAAAAAGGAAACAGAGAAGGAAGGCTGGAATAAGCTCAGACAAGATCAAGGATTCCTTCCTAAAAGTTTTCATAACTTCTGAACAATTCTAATGCGTATTTCTTTTTCAGTAAGGAAGGAGACATTAACTAAATCCCAGGCACTTATTTCTTTAATCTGTATATATATGCAGAAAGAAGCAAGGGGTTCATTACTCAGGTAATGGAGTTATGCACCATTTCACTAGCAATGTGCTGTCCAGACCTTCCAATACCAGTGTGAAACCATGGGATTGATACAGGAAATTGCTGTCTCCTGGTGTTTCATCTGTCCACAGCAAGAGAGCAATGAAACTCCCCTAGGCTCCTACCCTCTCTGCCTCCCACCCACCTACCAGTTCATCCGTCTAGTCACACAACTCTCTACTAAGTGCCACGCTCTTCTGGGGGTGCTGGAGACTAGATATAAATACAGTCCCGACCCCAAAGAAGACACAGTCCACTTGGAAGATGTACATACTAGTGGATGAACTTTGACCCAGGAGACCCAGTGCTTCCTGGAAGTGGGAAGAGAGTAGTGGGGCCAGGAGGGGAATGGAGAGGC
Source organism: Psammomys obesus (assembly GCF_907164565.1). Taxonomy (NCBI): domain Eukaryota; kingdom Metazoa; phylum Chordata; class Mammalia; order Rodentia; family Muridae; genus Psammomys; species Psammomys obesus. The sequence goes on along the minus strand of NW_026596345.1, from coordinate 538,622 downwards.
ATCACTTCAGTGGGCATTTCTCCCGGGTTCTGAGAGGGGGCAACACAGTTATCTGTGACCCATCTGAGAAAGCTAAGACTCAGACACAGCAAATTTACTCTTACAAACATTGGTTAATAAAGAAATAAAGGTGGCTTGAGGCTTCTAAGCGGGTTTAGATAATTACCACAGTGGTCCTAACAATGAATTGTTTATAGTAAGATATGATACATGGGAACCTTGATATGTGCTAGCCATGTTTCTTAAGACTATACATATCAATATGAAACATTATATATTCATATAATTCTTAAATGCAGAGTAAAATGTAAGTGAGATTGTAAATAGTTCCGTATTAGGTGTAAGGAAACAGAGGCAGACAGTTAAAATGATTTATGCAGTTTCACATACAGAGATTGTCAGAGTCAGGACTTAATTCCTGGAGTATAGCTGCAGAAGCTATGTCCCCAATCTAAGTGGCATAGTCCCAACCAGGTCAGGGAACCTAAAGTGTACCTGAAGAACACCTTTAGTCCAACTGCTCCTGATCTTCCAATCCATGCTCAGTAAGAACTCAGGGAACACTGTGTTATGGGGGGAGGGAGTTAAGAAATGTAGGAAAAAGTCAGTTGTACATAAAACTATCACAAAAGTACAATTTGAGGCATGTGTTGTATCAACCACTTGTGTGGTTTTGTAACGCTACAGCAGTGATTGGCCATGGAAACAGGTCTGATGGAGTTACAGATGACTTCAGCTAATTTTGCCCCAGGTCACTTAAAATGTGTGTGTGTGTGTGTGTGTGTGTGTGTGTGTGTGTGTGTGTATTTGAAAGTGCTTGAGGACTCTAATTTTCTGAGACAGGGACTCACAGTGAGTCCTGACTTCACCCACTGGCTAGATGGGTGTCAATGAGTCCATGAATCACGTGTTTCTGCAACTCCCAGCACTAGCATAACAGAAGCTGCCACCACGTTTAGCTTTTGTGAGTGCTGGGACCTCACAGTCAGTACTCATTCTCTGTAGAAGGTGCTTGACTCACTGAGCCATCTCTGGGACCCCTGCAGTCATTTAAGCTCACTTTAGAGTATAAAATGTCTCTTAGCGGCATATAGTCATTGAGTACAATACTGCTACCTTACGACTTTTAGGGTTGTTCTATTTCTGTGAGGGATGTCTTTGGAATTTTGATGGTGATTATGTTGTACATGGATTGCTTTGGCGGTAATTGTTAATTTTGTTGATCCATGAGCATGGAGTGTCTTTTCTTAAATTTTTCTTCAGTGCTTTAAAATATTCACTGTAGAAATCTTTTACTTTCTTGGTTAAGTTTATTTCAAGGTATTTTCTGATGTGGTTTTTTTTCTCAGCAAGCCTGTTATTGGTATAGAAGAAGGTTACTGATTTTTCTGTGTGGGTTTTTGTGTTCTGCTAATTTGCTGCAAGAGTTTCTCAGTTTTAAGAGTATTTTTGGTGACGTCTTCAGGGCTGTTTACATCTAGGATCTTCATGTCTGCGAGATAAGATACTTCCATGTCTTACTTTTCAATTTGTGCCTATTTTATTTCCTTCTAATTGCTCTAGCTAAGACTTCAGGCACTGCACATATAAGAGAGAAATAGTCTCCTTCCTGATTCTAGTGAAAAAGCTTTTCCACCTTTTAGGATAATGCATACTTTAGGTTTATTGCATATAGATTTTATTATATTAAGATATATTATTTCTACTCCTAGTTTATTCAGATTTTTTTTTAATCACAGATGATATTAGACTTTGTTAAAAAAAAAAAAGTCTTTCTTTGTCTATTGAACTGATCGTGTGATTTCTGTCCTTGGGTCCCTTTGTGTGATATGTTGCATTTATTGATTTGAGTATGTTGAGCCATCCTTGCATCCTTAGAATGAGGTCAAATTGATCATGCTGCTTGTTATTATTTTTTTCATCTATTCTTGAAACCAGGTTGTAAATACTTTACTGAGAATTTTTGTATCTATGTTCACTGGTAAAATTGTCTTTAATTTTGTTATTGTTGTTACTGTTTTATTGTTGTTTTTATGATTTGATTTTGGTATCAAGATAATACTGGTTTTATTCCAAGAGTTTGATAATATTTCTTTCATTTTTATCTTACGAAATTGAAAAACATTGGTGTTATTTCTTCTTCAAAGAAATGTCTGGTAGAATTTACCAATGAATATATCTAAGCCTAAATATTTTTTAAGTTGAAAGATTTTTTATTACTGCTTCAATCTTATTACTTGTTATACTTCTTTAAAAGTTGTATATACATTATTAATATTTGTTGCTCATATGTGGCTATAAATTAATTCATTATTTTTGATTTTTCAACTTATTGGAATACAGATTTTAAAGGTATAACTTAATGGCATTTTGAATTCCATTGAAATGTGTCAGTTTTCATATCTGGTTTTACTAATTCTATTTATTTTGAATAGTTTGATTAAAAGTTTGTTAATCTCAGTTATCATTGTAAAAAACCAACACTGTGTTTCATGAATTTATTGTATTTTTCACTTTAATTTTTTTTGTTTTGTTTTGTTTTAATGTGGGTTCTCAAATTAGCAAGAGCTACCTTTTTTAAAATTTATTTTATATTAATTACAGTTGATTCATTTTGTATCCCAGCTGTAGCCCCCTCCCTCATTCCCTCTCAATCCCACCCTCCCTCCTTCATCTCCTCCCATTCCCCTCTCTAAGCCCACTGATAGGGGAGGTCCTTCTCCCTTCCATCTGACCCTATTCTATCAGGTCTCATCAGGACTGGCTACATCGTCTTCCTCTGTGGCCTGGCAAGGCTGCTCCCCTCTCAGAGGGAGGTGGTCAAAGAGCCAGCCACTGAATTCATGTCAGAGACAGTCCCTGTTCCCATTACAAGGGCACCCACTTGGACACTGAGTGGCCATGGGCTACATCTGAGCAGGGGTTCTAGGTAATATCTATGAATGGTCCTTGGTTGGAGTTTCAGTCTCAGAAAAGACCCCTGTGCCCAGATATTTTGGTACTGTTGCTCTCTTTGTGGAGCTCCTGTCCTCTCCAGGTCTTACTATTTTCCCCCTTGTTTCATAAGATTCCCTGCACTCTGCCCAAAGTTTGGCTATGAGTCTCAGCATCTGCTTTGATGCACTGCTAGGTAGATTCTTTCAGAGGCCCTGTGTGGTAGGCTCCTGTCCTGTTTCCTATTTTCTCCTTCTTCCAATGTCCATCATGCTTGTCTTTCTGAGTGAGAATTGACCCCTTTACCCAGGGTCTTCCTTCTTGCTTAGTTTCTCTAGCTGTACAGATTTGTGTAGGTTTATCCTATATTATATGCCTAGTATCCACTTATCCTGATCTTTATTGTTTCTTTTTGTCAGCTCACTTTCAGTTTGTTTTGTTTTATTTTTACAAGGCCCTAAGTTGCATCATTAAGGTATTTATGAGTGATCTTTTTGATTAAATGTAGGCATTCAGTTATAAACACTTTTTGGGATTACTTTTAGTTTGTCTTTTTTTTAGAATATTGTGCTTTTCCTTTTATTTGATTCTAGAAACTTAAAATTTTCTTTTCTTTAGGGACTCATTTATCACTTAACAGTGCATTGATCAGTCTCTGTAAGTTTGTACATTTCCTGCCATATCTTTTGCTCTTGATTTCTAGCTTTTTTACATTTATGAGCAGAGAGAATATATTAAATTATTTCATATTTCCTGTATTTGTTAAGATTTAATTTCTACCCTACAATATAATCTATTTCAGGAAGAAGTTCCATGCCTTTTTGGGAAGAATATGTATTCTTCAGGATTTGGATGGAATGTTCTATAGACATCTGTTAGGTCCATTTGATCTAGGATATCACTTAACTCAGGCGTTTATGGTTCTGTTTCAGTAACTAGTCCATTGGTAAGAGTGGGGTACTGAAGTCACTCACTTCAATTGTGTGTGGTTAATGTATGTACTTACATCCATTAGTCATTGCTTTATGAAATTAGGTGAGTACATGTTTAGATTTGTTATACCCTGTTGAGGGATTATTTTTCCTTAATATAATGTGACCTTTATGCCTTCTGGCTAACTTAAATTGAAGCTTCATTTTGTAAGATACTAGTACCTACTTGCTCTCTAGTTCCACTTGTTTGGAATGCATTTTTTTAATCCTTTCACCCTAGTGATATTTGTCTGTGCTGGTAACGTAACGTTGCTTTGAGGTAACAAATAGATAAATTCCATTTTTTAACTCAATTTAATAGTTGGATCTTTTGATTGGAGAATGAGGCCACTAGAATCCAATTACTGAACTATCTATGATATATATTTATGAACTATATATATATGTGTGTGTGTGTTCCTGTCCTTTTGCTGATTTTTTTAATGTTTTGTGATTTATTATTCCTAATTTGATTATCTACTGTTTTACCATTTTTTTTCTTTTTCTGTAGCCTGATGGGTATGTTTATGTTTCTCTCTAGCATATAGTATCTCTTCAAAAATCTTCTGTGGTACTGACTTAGTGGTGATACTTTGCTTATGTTTTTAATACATTTTTTTTCTTTGTCTGTCAACTATGATAGATAGTTTTGATGGATATAATAATTTGGGTTGACAACTGTCCACTAGAAGTATAGTTTAGTAGCTAAACCTTTAGTCTTCACGCTTAGGCACAAACCGTGAATTGTACTATCACCTCAAATATATACTATTAAGTGTAAAGGCAGCAACAACTGTAGGCTAGATTTAGTGTGTAAATAGCATGCTAATTAGTTGAAAATAATAGCATGCTAATTAGTTCTATATCTAGATATACAGTCAGGAGAGAGAGAGAGAGAGAGAGAGAGAGAGAGAGAAAGAAAGAGGGAGACTGGCTTGAGCTTCTGAAACCTCAAAGCCTATGCCCCCTCCACCCCTGTGACACACTTCCTCCAACAAGGCCATACCTACTCCAAAAGGCCAGGCTTCCTAATTCCTCTCGAGTAATGCCATTCCCTAAAGACAGAGTGTTCAAATATATGAGCCTATGGGGGCCAAAGTACCACAGTTGGTATATTATAAAAGCTAAAAGATTTTATTAACGTTACGGAAAATTATAGTTAAGAAATAAAAAGAGGGAGAATGAAGATGAGTTAGCAATGGCAGAGAAAGAATATGGCTTGTGTGTAGAACGAGTGACTACTACTCTCTACTGAGAGCACACATAAGACACTGGGTGTAGAAAGTTACGGAACGGTCATAATGCCTAACTGAATAATATTAAAACTAAAGTAAGACCATTTGGATAGACTATACAAGAGTTAAAAGAAAAAGAAAGACAAAGAGAAGGAAAATCGATTTTACCAAAAGTAACAGCACAGTTTTGCATCTTCTTTATGCTTGAGTAGGTAAAGCATCCTTCTCATCCCTGTGATGTTATGTCATGTAGCAAATTACAGCTCGCTGCTCTAGTTCAAACCATAAATCGAGATTTGTTAGTGTGTAGTTTCTCAAATAAATTACCTTTTGGGTTGACCCAGGACCCAGAGGCCACTTTGAAAAAGGACGTGACTATTTGTCAATCTCCTGTCTTTCTTTCTTTTTTCTTTCCTTCCTTCTTTCCTTCCTTCCTTCCTTCCTTCCTTCCTTCCTTCCTTCCTTCCTTCCTTCCTTCCTTTCTTTCTTTTCTCTTTTTTGTTTTGTTTGTTAGATTCAATACAGGGTTTCTCTGTGTGGCCCTGGATGTCCTAGAACTCACTCTGGGCTGGCCTT
>NW_026596345.1:484359-532806 GCF_907164565.1 Psammomys obesus | reverse complement strand
GTGTAGTTTCTCAAATAAATTACCTTTTGGGTTGACCCAGGACCCAGAGGCCACTTTGAACAAGGACGTGACTATTTGTCAATCTCCTGTCTTTCTTTCTTTTTTCTTTCCTTCCTTCCTTCCTTCCTTCCTTCCTTCCTTCCTTCCTTCCTTCCTTCCTTCCTTTCTTTCTTTTCTCTTTTTTGTTTTGTTTGTTAGATTCAATACAGGGTTTCTCTGTGTGGCCCTGGATGTCCTAGAACTCACTCTGGGCTGGCCTTGAATTTAGAGATCCACTTGTCTTTGCCTTCTGAACACTGGAACTAAAGGTATGGGCCACCATTGCCTGGCCTTTTGACTTTTCTTTATAGAATTTAATTCTTAATATATTTGAGTATTGCTTAACTTCTATTTCACTTACTCAAGAGGACAGTGATTTTGTTGACTCATGGCTATCTCCTAGGGACTAGATTAGTTCCTAGTACACAGTAGGAGTTCAGCAAACACTATGGGAACCAAATGACAATTACTTAAGACTTAACCTTGGTATTCCAAATTCCAGGGCAGCAGGATAATGCTTAACACCACCCTCTAAGAGCTATGCAAATTGAGTGTGAAGTTTGTTTCCTTTTTCTTCTTTGTTATTACTACATTTTATTTTGTTCTTATGCCTAATTTTGCTGACTGAAAAATAAAAAAAAAAAAAATCTTATTTCAATCTGCGTTTTTCTACTCTTCTCCCCCTTCTGGCTTTTAATACAAAATTTTAGCGTATGTAACACCTGGACGTCTTTTTCCCTAACGTTTCTTTTACAAGAGAGGTTATTTCCCGGGGCAAGGGATTTCTTTGTCTTTGGGAAACAGGTTAGCACAGTAGTACATTGTCGTGTCTCCTTCAAAACTCCATGTTCTGGGTCAGGCAGTCCTCCTGGCTCTGTAGCATAGAGACAGAAACAGCAAGCATCCAAGGATAGTGAAAACATCATGTCCTTGAGAACAGTTGGAGGGTAAACCACTTCCAACAGGCTTTGCTGTTGTGTGTCATGCTGTTATAAAAGTTCATGGAGTGGGAACAGGAAGGTGGAAGCTCATTCATGAAGAGAAAGAGCTCCATGTGGGTGCTCCCGTGGATTGCTTCAGCTTCGCTAGTCCTTTCCTGCTGGTGTTTTAAAACCGTTTAAAACATTTAATGATTTAATGATGCTCCATTGGCTCACTCCATCAGGCCACTTCCGTCATCACTGTTGGATGTTGTAATCTCCTCCGATTTGATGGTTTGCTGCCTGTCTGTAACTTTTTCTTTGTTACTTGTAATTTTTTTTACTTTTGCTTGTTGTGTATTTAATGAACTCACCCATTCAGAATCCAAAGTATGGTTGATATATATCTTTCTCCAGAAATGCAGAACAGAGGGTGGGTAAAGAAATGTAAGCATGGCGTGTGTATGTCTGGGTGATTGTATACATGTGAGCACACTGACTGCATGTTGTCTTACGCAGTTCTGTGTCAACTTATCTAGGAAGGCGTCACAGATAAGGTAGAACCTGATCAGAAAGGGAATTGCAGGGAAGAAAGAGCCAAGTACCTTCAGAGAACGCCTATTCGAGGCCGAAAAACTCAGACTTGCACCAGGCAGAGCAGTATAAAGCCTGTGGGGTTGGAGGATGGTTGAATAACAAATGATTTTTTTTTTTTGCTAAAAATACCACAACTATTTTATCTTTTGAATTTGCTATTCAGTTTTTTTTTATCAGTTTTTTTGAGATTTCTTCAGTGACTTGCTTTTCAGATTCTGCTCTCTCAGCAACAATCAATTGACTATGCCTCTTCATCTAGGGGTGGGCCTTGTGAGATTTTCCCATCCACATTCACATGTCAATTGGTGTTATCATTTTTCAGACCATGTTTTGACAGCTATGCTGTTGGCATTTCATGACTATATATATATATATGTATGTATGGCTTCCTTGCCATATATAACACACAGTCTCCCAGAAAACATCCTGATCTTTGGTTCTTCCAAGCTTTTCATTGGCTTTCCTTGATGTTCCCTGGGCCTTAGGTGTAGGAGTTGTGTCGCAGATTTATCAACTGACTACGGGCACCCCATGGTCAGTTCTCTGCATTTTGACCAGTTGTGCTTTTCTGTAATCATGTTTGTCTTCTGCAAAGGGAAACTTCGCTGATGATGAGGGGAGAGGTTTAGATTTATTTGTGGGTACAAGGATAAGTAATTAGAATGGCTTAGTAAAGTAACATAGTCGATTTTCCTCTAAACAATACGACCTCACTGGTCATTGGTAGTTGTCCAGGTTCCCAGTACTAGGCATGATTTTCCCACTTGTTGAAAGTACCTTAAATCCAGTTAGACATGTTTTGGTTACCTCTAAAATATGAGTGCCATTATTGTAGGGATATCTTGTCATGCTGGCCATTGTGGTTCACAGGCATCAAAGCTGGGCGCTTTGCCTCCCCCCTTTGGCAACTTGCATAACATAGTCTGGTACTGTGGATGCTAGTCCTCAAGGAGGAGCTTTCATGTCAGAAGTTTGCACATTGTCGAAATAAATGGGTTTATCTTTGAACACACTTTTAAAGGCCAGGATTTAGGAGCTGGAAAGATGACTCAGTGATTGAGAGCACAGAGCTTTTTACATTTACAGGGGACAGGAGTTTAACTCTGAGCAACCAAGTTGGGAAGCTCACAACTGCCTGTACCTCCAGCTCCAAGGGATCCCCTCTTCTGGCTTGAATGCACATATATTCCCTTCTCTACCCACACAGAGTTAAAGTTAATAAAAATAAATATTAAAAAAGAAAGCTTTATATCATTTGTAGTTAAGATTTTAAATAATGATATCTTTAAGTCTTTGATAGCTGCCACTGTTAACAAATTGTTACTCTTAACATAGGTATAATTTTTAAAAACTAATTAGTCCTGTGTGTGTCTGTATGTGTGTACATGCGCTCATCTGTGTGTGTTTACCATGATGCTCATGTGGATGTCAGAGAAAATTTGCTGGAGTCAGTTTTCTCTTTCTACCATGTAGTCTTGGGGACTGAACTCAGGTCATCAAGCTTGTTAGCAAACCCTTTTTACTTACTGAGTCATCTTTTTGGCCTGGTAATAATAATTTTAAAGCTTTGGGAGAGGCCATAAGGAAGAGCAGTGGTTGAGGAAGAGAGAGAGAGAACAAAGTATAATAATAGGTAGGTAGGCATGAAATTCTCTAATGAACCCCTTTACTTTTATATTAACTAAAAAATTACTCAAAAAATTTAAAGCCACTTAATAACTAAAGGTTACAATTAAAAAAAAAACTGAACATCTCTTCCTTCTCTTCTGTTGAAAAATTCTAGGTTGAAAACACCCTATTAACGCAATTGAATTTCAAAATCAATTTTAAAAAATGAATTGGCTGAAGATACGAGAAAGCTCTCACTCGCTAAGTAGGTTTACATGGTCACAGCAGTCACCCTGTTTTAAATAGGTGGCCAACAACTACTAGAAGTATCCAGTTCAGGCAGCTAACTAAAGTTACTTTTCCAGGAAGCCTGCCTGAGTTCTCCATCCCTTGGACCTCAGCCCCAGAAGGACATTCAGACCACCTACTTTGAACAGCACTACCTAGCTGGTGTTTGGGAATCAAGTTATGACTATGCCTTGGGACAAAGAGCTGCTTGAGAAATTCCTTCCTTATGTGACAAAAGAGGTGACCTTAGGGTGATGAGAATCTCTTTTCTGTATACACCGATACCGACAAAAAGTATGTTCAGGATTCATTTCTCATGTTTCAAGTGTGCTGAATGTACCATTAATTCTGGACCTACTACATTTTAATATTCACGAGAGAGGCCAAAGACCGGGCCAGACCAGAGCACGTTGTTAAAGTCCTAACCTGCTGCAGGGCATGGCTGCCATACCCTGCCCTCTACGTAGGGGCAGGGCTTCTCTCTCAGAGGCTCTTCACTACATAATCCAGGCATCTTTTCTGCCCTTTCTCTTCCTTTCCCCCCTTCTTGCCCTCTGCCTCTCTACTTCCCCCACTCTCCAATATGCGCTTCCCATCCCTCGCTGCTCCCAATAAACGTGCATTTATATAATGTAGTTTTGTCTCTTCATTAGCTCATTCCATTTTATTTAATCAATCACATGTCACTGTTTGAAAGCCTGCCCAAGCATTAGCTTTATCTAAGTGTTTTAAAAAACAATGATGACCGGGTCTTAAAGTCAGATATCCTCATTTAACTACTGTTGGTGCAGTCTACACCCTGGGATTTCTAAAAACACTCCAAGTGATTGTACTATGCAGCTAGGTTTGGGACATGGTCTTAGGAATGGTCCTTCTGGTTGGTAGGCTCATGTATTTTCATCACTGCTTGGCAGAACCTAGTATTTTACTAAGTGATTGTACCTGTGTACCTGCCCACAGGACATCTATGCTTCTCCCCTCTGCTTCCCTTCTTCCCCTGTGTCGAGGCCTCATCCACTTGGTAGCTGTGAAATGGCATTTCCTTGTGATTTTATCTTGTGTTGCCTTGTCTACACCGAGCCTATTTCCTGGGCATTGTCCTTTCCTATTTCCTTTTGAGGAATATCTGGGAGATACCTGTTCAGTTCTTATGCTCATTTTTTAAAATTAGGGTGTTTGTCGTTTTTCTTGACAATTCACAGGCATAATTTCCTTCCAGATATTAAAATTCTGTCTGCTGAATATGCTACAGGTATCTTCTCATGTCTGGTGCCTACATTTAAAAGTATTTTAAAATATGTATTTCTTAATATTAACACAGTTTACTTTGTTAATGGATTTTAAAGAATTTTTGCACATAGTGACTATAATAGTATACTTTAATATTTTCTTCTAATTAAGCTTTTGTTTCTGTATTTATTTATTTAATTTATTTCAGTCTACTGTCAGTTTTGTGTGTGTTGGAGATTAAACCCAAAGCCTCACATATGTTGGCAACCACTCTGACTCGTGCATGTGATTTTTGGGAGTCTTAAGATAGAAATCTCCCTCATTCTTTCTTTAAGGATCTATAACTACACCCAAAACATTATTAATTTTGGCATCTTTCTCTCTCTGATCTGCAGTAGCTGGTTCCTCAAGTCAAGCAACAGGGCCTTGCAAATTGTGTTTATGGCACCTGTGTTATAAATTCATGCCTCAGACACTGATAAGAGCTGTGATTAAATCCTATTCATCTGCAGAGATGTGCCTGTGTCTATCTCACTTAGAAAATGGAGAAACTAAGGCTCAGAACGAAATAGTACTGTTGCCCAAGATTACCCAGGCAGAATTTAAGCACAGGCTGTCTGCACAGTTTATGCTGTAGCCGTTGACAAGTGTTGCCTGTTTAAATGGCTACATGTTCAGAATGTTTAAGGTTGCTTACTATTAATTTCAATCATGATTTCTCTAATGAACTGGCGAACTATGTAAAGGCTAAACAGAGAGGTATAGTATAGCCTGTATGTATCTCAGATTACCTATCCCACATAATGCAATGCACATACCTCTAAATAGTCTACATGTTCAGTACATAAGCAATTATTTTCAATTACAAATTGTTTGAATTTATAGATGTAGGACCCAGATATATAGGTAGAAGTTTCCCTGAACATGTATTAAGATACGTAAAGCAGTTAAGTTACTCCTAATGATACCCTTCAGAAACATTCTATTTTTAAACATTTAAAAACACTGCATTTAAATTATTCAAAAATTCTATTTTTAAATATTAAGAAAAACATTAAGAAATCCATAGAGAGGCCTTCAAGTCTCTAGATGACTAAAGCTGTAAACAGCTTGTCACTCAAGCTCGCAGGTCACAGGGTTTAGAGCTACTGCTCAGTAGTTCAAGTTCACCTTGAGGATTGGCACTACAGTTTTTTGATTATTTGAAAACACACCACATCAAAATAAAACAACAGTACAGAAGATTCAGATCCCTTTGAAGTTCAGACTGGGTTTGAGAAGCTAGGAGTCAGGAGATCAGTCCCCAGAGGATTTCTAGATTCCCATGTGGCTGCAGATCAGGAAGTTGCTCTCTGAGAGACCAACTGTTGGATTAAAGTCAGTGTCCAGGAGGATCTGCACTTTTCTCTTTTATGAAGGCAAGGGGTTTAGTGAACCAGTAGGGGACGACTGGGATATAGTTGTGGTAAATGGCTCCTCTTGCAGATTAGTAGGCACTAAACATGATTATTATTCTAATGAGCTTTCTCTTGAGCACAGAAGATATTGCCAAAAGGCTCCGCACTCTCCATCTGTCCTGAACACTTAATCAACTTCCTTTTGAGCAGTGTTTCTTAAGAATGAATAGGTAGCATGAGACTCATGACTACAAGACCTTTTGATTTGTCAGGAAGATAGTCATTCTTCACTGAAGCTTGTTTTTTTCTGACTTTCAACGTTCTGTCTTCAAGATTTAAACCACATCGAAGATGACCGTGCTCACAGATGTTGCTTTGTTTGTTTGTTTTCTACTATATTTTATTGGTAGGAGTTGCCTCCAATGCTGTAACAGCGGACATAAGTTGGTTGTCCAATGCCCTCAAAAGAATAGGAACTACCAAACAGTAGCATCCTCATATAGGTGTTGAGCACGAATCAGGATCAGACGAAACCAAACCTTTATGTGAATTTTCATTCTGGAAGATACGATTAATAGAACGGAGCCTTGCTCAAAGTGTGGGGAGTGTTTTAACACTGCAGTTCCAAAGACCGGAAGGAGATATCTTCTTGTATTTTCTTTTCCTCATGCAGTTGGAAAGAAATGTCTTCTTTTATGCAGAGGGGAAAGGATTTTGTTGAGAAGAAATGACATTCAGCGTTGGAAACAGTAGAGCACAGTGTGGGCTGTGAGAGAAGGGATTCCTGTCCTGTACTTACTAATCAGAACAAGTGTATAGATGAAGCCGAGGCAATTTTAGCTCTTTTTGATTAAGACAATTGGTTTGAGATTTAACAAACCATTCTTGGTTTTCAGATTATTTCACTTTCAAAATTTACAGTTCTTATCTGAAACAAATTATGTGATTTGACTTAGAAAACATGGACAGTACGTTCACACAGGTCCTTCTGTCCAAAAGCCAGGCTGGATCCTCCCCAGTACCTGGAGGCAGTCAACGTAAGGATCAACACTATGCTGTTTGCATTCATTACCTCTTTTCACCTAGTGGGGTTGGAGTTAAGGTGTCCATAAGAACAAGGCAGTGCTGTGCTTGAGGCTATTAAAGCTGAGGCAAATGATGACTGGCTGAGCAGCCCAAGAGGCTCTAGAATTAGGGGGAATATCTGGGAACTCAGAAAAGCCAAGATCTAGTGGCAAGTAGGTAAGGGGCTCATGACTTGAGGTCCTCGTGGAATGACACAGATTATCTTTATAAAACAATCAGTCACCCATTTATTGCATTCCCTTTGGCATTCTGCTAACTTAGCAATAATTTAAAAAAAATGTATAAAACCATTTGCTATAAGGAATAGGTGTTCCTGGAGCAAATAAATATTTCCAGGAAGCATAACTGCTGGATAGAAGAGCCAGAACTAAAAGCTAAAAAGCTCAGGATTCTCTGTCCCTGGTCGCCAGGACACCACACTGCTATTTTACTGCTTTCAGGTCATTCTGATTTAGTAGCTCAGAATACAAACAGGGATGAGTGAACCATTCTGGTGGCTGGGGCTAGAGCTGCCGAGAGGACACGTGATAAAGGTCTTATTCCTTTGTAGGAAGCTTTGAGGTCTAGGCCTGGAGAATGAATAATATGAAAGCCAAGGAGTAGAGAAATGCTCGTGCCCTATTTATACCTTAAACCACGCTAGGCTGACCTCTGCAGATGCCCACATTATCTCCCAGCTGCTCCAGATGTTTACTTTGGGTACTTTCACTTTGTGATTCTTTATACCAAAGAAGTGCTTGCCATGTAGTCCAGTGGCCCTTCCTGCAGATCTGACCAACGTAATTAGAAATAATACAACGGAAAATATTGACAAACTCTTCGTCTGTTGGTCAGTGTTGAAGGATAAAACATAGATCTCCCAAATTAAAAACCATTAAAAACAACAACACCGTTTTAAAGAGGACCGATCTGAGTTTATGCCATTTGCCCTATTGCCACTTCAGTAAGCTAGTGAAAGCACCCTGTCATTGGCTGGAAGCGTGTGTGTCTGTTTGTGTGTGTGTGTATGTTGGGGGTGGGGTGTCAGTCTTAGATTTAATGCCCCAGAATTTCTGCAAGGGATTTTGCTCACTTGTGTATTATTTTAATATTCATTGATACTTAAAAATTTAAAGCTTTTTATATCACATACATCATCCAAGATGTCTTTTGATCATATTACTGTGCCTGTGTTAAAAAGCCATGTTGGAAACCAATAACCTTGTAACAGAAGTTACATAAAATGCCACTCTACAAGCCAAAACCAGCTGAAAGAGGCCAGGAAGCAACTTTAAGTGAGTTCCTAGAGGAAACTTAGAGAAAATACTTAGAAACAAAGGAGTTTTAAAGGACAAATGTGCTGTATGTACACTTGTGTATAAAGACATTTCATAGTGATTCTCCTGCCCTGCTGTATTATAGCCATTTATTATTTTTTATTTGAAAAATTATTGCTGTCATATAAAAGTTTTAAATTATTAATTATATTAAATTATTCAGACATTTATTCTTCACACAGTGATAATGTCATGCAGAAGCATTTCAGGCTGAATTGTCTACTTCCACCAGATGTTGAAGTTCTTACCTTTGGTGCCTGTGACATAAGGTGTTTGCTTATCAGGGTAAGCTGAGGCTAATACGGTGGACATTCATTCACGATGCCTATTATGGTTGATGTCTTGCTCAAGGGACTAATTGGTCACAGGGAACAGCATATGGATATTGATGATACCGAGACAGGAGGCTGTCATCTTAATGCCAAGACTCCCATGAACCCAAGGGAGCTCTGAAATAACTTGCTCTTCTCAGATCCTGAAGAAACTGATTGCACGGAAATCTTGATCATAGAGTGCATCTTTCATACCTGTTAGACACGACGTTTCTTTATTTGGTACTTTGTGTGTCAGCCTTAGTGAACTAACACACTAAGTGACCCACCTAAGATGAAGCAGCACAGTTTGGGGCTGGTACCACTATCATGGTCTCATCAGCTGCCACAGTAACAGAGCACTTAGTTAGTTCCCTGGGTAGATTTCTAAGAAGTTGGCTCCCTTGAAGGTTCAGGTTGGGCATTTGGAATGGACTTTGAATGGAGATTGGAGGATCATTACAATTGAGATGATTAGGGGACACTCTCCAGTGGTTCCTGCTGGGAATCAAGCAAAGATAAATGGGTGTGAACAATTAGTTCTCTATGGAGGTCAGGGGCAAAAGTCATCACCTGCACTTTTGTTGTGAGACAGGGTTGTACAGATACAGAAGGGTGGGCCATGAAGGGTTGTTGATGTTTTGAGAGAGTGAGTTCAGGGCAGAGAGGACAGGGTCATCACAGATGCATGAAGGAGTATGGGGAAAAGCAGTAGAAAATAAAGCACTGTACAAGACCAGCATCCCAAGGAGAACCAGGATATGGCTTCAACAGGCATACACAGAGGCTAAGAGAGACAGATAGAAATCCATCCTTTACGTGTAGCCTGAGCAAATGGGGTAACCCCCGGTTAGAGGGAAGGAATCAGGTAGTGTGCATCAGGCAGTTTGAAAGTCACATATCTGGTCATTCAGAAAGAAAGATGATTTCTTGGCTAATGTTGGATACACAAGTCAATTAGGTTGCTATAATTTCTGACTGCTATGAAACTTTCTTTTTTTTCTGAGCAAAAGGCTCTAATGATGATTCTTTACAGAATACAAAAGAGAATTAAACAAAATTATTGAGAAATAAATGCTATCCTTAATCTTTCAACAGCTAAGTAGGAACAAAACTTTGATTATATTTCTTCAACCCTTTTCATCTGTCCCTCAATTGTTGTATCAGCAATGTGGAAAGAAGCAGAGAGGGTGGTGAGTGAGGTGGGGTTGTAGGGAAGAAACCACTGAATATCTTTAGGATGGTTTGAGCAACAGGCACAGGGGCTGGAGAGCTGTCTCAGCGCTTAAGAGCACTGCCTGCTCTTCCCAAGGCCTGGAGTTTAATTCCCAGCACCCACTTGGAGTTTCACAACCATCTGTAACTGCAGTTCCAGGGGATTAAAAGCCCTCTTATGGCCCTGCGGGAATCAGGCAAGCATGTGATACAGGCAAAACTCTCATCCATGTAAGCTCACTAAATAAGCTTAAAATAATACACTAATGACAAGCACAGAAACAGCTATGAAATCACTACTATTTATGGAGAATTTTTATGCAAGATGAATACTAAGTATGTTTAGTCCCACTATTATCATGCAAGGAAACTATAGGATGTTCCTTTCTTATAATTATAAAGCAATGCCCCCTAGATTTAAAGTTAAAAGTTTCCAGAATCATATAGTTGGTTGTGAGTAGAACAGAGTACCTCATCATATTAAAAGGAATAATAACAAGTAGAACACACAGTCACTTTCACATTTCTCTTCCAAATCAAGAGATCTGAACCTGATGACATTGAAGTTCCTCGCTGGGTTCTGTGACAGTTGGGGAAGAAGCATTGCTGTGAAGGCAGACAACACAAGACAACTTGTGTTCCCCTAGAAGGCCTCCTGGAAGGAAGTGGCTGTGGGATGAAGTCAGAAGCAAAGGTGGAGGTGCGTGTTTCTAGCAGGAGAGGGTGCTCTGAAGCGGATTTGTTTGGTACCTGTAAGTGAAACCATCATTAGAAGACATCCAAAGGATTAAAGCCTTGTGCTAGTTATTCCTATGATTAGTTGTTCCTGCGAATTGAAATTCTGAAGCCAAGATGAAATTTCAGAAGTGACCCTGTCCCCTATGAACACCTATGTGTTCACACTGCAAAGGAGTGATTCTTTGTCAAATTGTTGATGGGTCTTGTTTTCTGACATGCTTTCCTTTCTTGTTCCCTTCTTCAGCTGACAAATGTTGGCAAGAATTTTCTGGTGTGCCTATGCTGTTGGACATTGTTCTTTGCCTAACACAACAGTGCAAGAGGAGATGGCTAGCATAGCAATGTTTTCCAAAGCAGACATGCACATTCTGTGCATTCAGAAATATGTTGAACAATTAGGCCGGTAACTGAGTTAACTGTAGAACATAGCCAAGATTAAATAGGGCCTCGAGGAGCAGAGTAAGTGATATCATCGAGGGCTAATTTGTTACAGGTCAGTGGAGAGGTCCAAATAAATTTGGTCAGAAATTCTAGTTTGGGGGATGCAACAGTGATTTTGTCAGAGCATCAGAGGAAGCAGGAAGGTAGAAGGAAGGAAGATCTATGCCAATGTCTTTTGCATAATGCTCAACCCCTTCTGGGGTTCAACTTCGGCCATTCCATTGCTACCATTGTTCTGTGTTTAAAGTTTCCTTCTGATGTCATAAAGTTACAGTAAACTTGGTGTCCCAGAGAAAACAAAAATTTACTCATTTATACTTCTAGATCCCACAAGCCAAAGGCAAAGATTTTTTTTTTGTTGTTATTGTTATTGTTGTTTTGTTTTGTTTGTTTGTGTGTGTGTGTGTGTGTGTGTGTGTGTCTGTTTGCAGGGTCATTCTCTCTTCTGCTGCTCAACAGCACATCATTCCTTGCTTTGTGTAGCCTCTGGGGCTGTTAATGCTCAAGGGCTTTCTTAACATATTATTCCGACTTCCCTTCAAGGTCCTCTTTATATCTTTTTCTTTACTGTCTCTGGATTTAGGGCTTACTTTAAGATGCCTAAATTACACAATTTATTATTATTCATTTTATAATATTTATTATAATTATTTCTGCAAAGACCCCTTTTGGAAATAAATTCAATTTATATGTCCTAGGAGCTAGAAAGAGGATATAATCTTTGGGATCTCTCTTTAACCCACTATAATTGCTTTAGAAAATCAGAAGTTGCGAGGACCTTCATCTTCATTGATATATTTTTTTAATGAATGTCTTTTAGGCTCTGTTTCACAGATCTTGCCTGGGCTTGGAATTGCCTTCCGTGATGTGCTCTTGGAAGTCCAGCCTGCCCACCCTCAAGAAATCTGCTGAACTCAGCTACAATCTGGGGTGATTCTCCTTTCAGCTGATTTCCCAAACTAATACACTACCCCCTCTCTACACATGCCCTTCATCTTGTCAAGGACAAGTTAGATTAAATGGCTATGAGAAACTCAGGGCAGGATCTAGAAAAATGCCTCATTCAGCAAAGTGCTTACCACTCAAGCACAAGGACCTACGTTTAGGTTTCCAGCACCCATTGGAAAAGCTGGATGCAGCGCTGTCTGTAACTCCAGTGCTGTGGGGAGGCTGGGGACTGGAGAAAGGCAGATCCCTGGAGCTTGCTGGGCAGCCTGAAGAGTTAAGCAAGTGAACTTCTGGTTTAGTGAGACTCTGTTTCAACAAGTAAGGTAGATGGTGCTAGAAGCTGTGAACCTGTTGCTGAAGAAACCGCACACTTTGCTTGTACAATATAGATAAATTAAACTAGAACCAAGCCTATCTGCCATCCAGCACTCCTGGTGCTGGAAAGGTGCTGTGCAGGCTGCTGTGAGAAAAAAGGTGTCAGTAGTCGTATCCAGCTATGAACCCTTTGAACTATGAGGCTAGCACATCAGGTAAGATGTGCATGCATGTGCCCCAAGTAGCAATACTGTTGCAGAGGCAACCGAATGCTCTCTGATTTGTGAGGCCCACTCATTCCACAGGAGAGAATCCAGTTCTTGTACTCTTAGGCTAAAAAACATGATAGGAGAAGTTCTAGGAATCAGGGGTCACTTATTCTATAGTTTTAAGTTAACATAATGTCAAACTGCCTCCTAAACATTTTTTTTTTATATTCCTAGACAAATGCTGTTCTCAGCCTTAATCGGAAAGAAGCCTTTATTTCCCGTGAGTGAGTGCTAATGCAGAGGCTCACAGGTGGGCAAGGTACCGTGAGTGCGCTTCCCTGCATGAGAAGTTTCGGGACGCACGTTATTTTTTTGTCAACTTGGCACAGCGAGGGGAATCTCCTGCATTAGATTGGTCTGAAGTCTGAGGAGCATTTCCTTGATTAACATGTGGAAGCTCTCAGTCCACTGTATGCTCTGCCAGCCCTAAGCAGGTATACTGCATTGTATCAAAAAAGCAAGCGAGCCATGCATGGTGTCGCATGCCTTTAATCCTAGCCAGCAGGAGGCGGAGGCAGGCCAGTCTCTGTGAGTTCAAGGCTAGCCTGTTGTTCATACTGAGCTCCAGGACAACTAGGACTACATAGAGAGACCTTGTTTCAAACAATAAAACAAAACAACAAACAAACAAAAAGCAAGCTTAGTGCTTAGGAAGCAGTAAGGAGTGTTGCGCCATGATTGTTGCTTTGGTTCCTGCCTCCCAGTTTTTGCTTCAGTTCCTGTCCTCAACAACGACTATACTGTAGAAGTATAAACCAAATAATTTCTTTTCCTCTCTAAGTTGCTTTGGTCACAGTATTTATCACAACAACAGAAAGCAAACGAGGACACTCAGGCAGCCTTGCAGAAGAACGGATGGGGAAGAATACAGAAGCTGGAAGATAGAGGAGGGCTGAAGATGCCATCTTCTGGGAAACACTCAGCGATTGCAGTCTCAGAATCATAGCAGCTGTTGATGCTTGCACTGGATCTTCACAATAATGGCTGTGTCAATAGTCAGGCATGAAAGGAAAGGGGCTTGGGGCTCTACTCCTCACTGCTGAACTAATTTAGGGAGAGAGTAAGCCACTCCTTTCATTATGTACCCACTGGTGACCCACTAGTCTCAAACAGATGGTTCCACCCCAAAGGTCACACATGTGGTCTCGGTTAAACTAAATGTGTGACAATACCAACCCAAAAGCCATATATTAGGGACTGTAGAGAGGGGGCTGATATGGATGGGAGGAAGATAGTGGGGTTTTGAAGACAGTAATCAGAATGTATTACATACATGTATCATATTGTTCAAGAACAATAGACTAAATGAAGCAGATGGCCTTCTGCAATATTCTTCTAATCTGCGGGAGGTTGCTGGAGGAGGGTTGTTTCCATCCTCTCTTTGCCTGTGATGGTTCTCTGACCTCAGGGTTCCTGGATCTCAAACCTTCAGACTCAGCCTGGAGTCTACACCATCAGCACAGCAGCCCTGGTGTGCTCTTGCGAGTGTCCATCTTACAGATGATAGATTATGATATTGGACTTTGCAAATGTGGACCAAATTATTACAATAAATCACACACAGGCACATGCAATTCTTAGTTTTTTTTTTTTTCTTTGAGAAATCTGACTAATGTAGAACCTTGGGCTTCCCAGGCAGTCTTCAAGGCAACTACTGGCATGGAGTATATAGATATTGTATATGGGAGGAAAACTTCTCCATGGTTGACTCAAAACAAATCTCATTTTACAAATGAGAAAACTTTGCAGAGAGAATTAGATAATTGAAATATGCTTCTCTATCCAATGTGCATCTCAGCGTCTTTCTTTTTAAAAGTGTCTAGATTAATAGCTCTGGATCTGTAAATTATTATCTTTTTCTATTTCAAATACACCTAGCTAGTGACCTAATTTTCTTATACTTTTTAACTGCTCCCCAAACTATAAAGACTCATGGAAACTGCTCTCCTGCTAGTGAGACTTATAATACTATATAGCCATTCTGCTCAGTATCTGTCAGGCCCATCTGTTAGCACATATAAAACAGAATTTATATTAAATGAGATTTTAAAAACATCATCACGGATCAAATTGAACATCATTTGGTGGAAGGAAAAAAACATATGCTGGCAATTTTGCCTTTGATTCTTGGCTCAAGGCTATTTGGGGTCTAGAAGAAGGGGCGGTTCTCCAGACCTTATTACATGACTGACATCGTAGTGCTCCTGACACCTCCAGCTTTTAAGAGCAGCTTCATCTGAGCTTTGAGCTGCTGAGATGTTTCTTCCTTAGGCTGGCTATTTGGATTTCCCTACTCAGACCTATTGTTTAAAGAGAGCAGTTCGTAGCACCACCTATAATTCAGCTTGTACAGTCTCAGGTTTTGCTTTGTTTCTTTTTCTTTTTTCTTTTTTTTAAGCTGATACAGTTTGGTAAATAACTGGAACCACTGGCAAGGGCTGAAAGGACAGGAATGAGCATTTGAAATTTGGAAAAGCACAACAAAAACAGAGCCAATATCGGTCTTGAATGTGGGCTTGTTTCTATGGAAAAATGGTCATGAAATGCTAGGGATGTTGGTGGAGTTTGAAGCAGGATGAGCTATAATTTACAATCACACATCAGGACTGCATGGTGTACAATACTCCACAGATGTGTCATATGACCTTCTGTGTCACCAAGGGTAAGAAAATTCATCTTAACCAGTAAAGGGCAGGTGAAAAGTTCTACCACTGGTGTCTAATTATTGCATGAGTTACCCATGGTAACTGATGATGCTTTCTTCTTCTTGATGTGGGTATTTCCCAGGGTAAATCCTGTAAGTAAATCATATAGTTCCATGCACCAAAGGAAAAACTGTGGGAAGATTTTCACACAAAGTGAGCTGGAAAGGGCTATCATAAACTGGATCACTTCTACCCCCAAATTCTTGCTAGTCTGAATTTTGTAAACTATCCATACATTAAATATATTTTGACTGTTTTAGGTGAAATGATTGGGATGAGTCTCATAGCTAGCTTTGGTTGTCAATTTGGCATACCAGGGAAGAGAAAATGTCAACTGAGGAATTACCTCTATCTTATGGACCTATTGGCATGTGAATTGCTGTAAGAGGGCATAATGTAATAAGGGCAGGTCATCTTGATTTGCTTAAGGAAGGTAGCTGAGCCAGCCAGAAAAAAGCAAATCTTTTGTTTTCTGCTTCAAGTTCCTTCCCTGACTTCCACTGGCAAGGAACTGTTACCTGAAAGTGTAAGCCAGTTACTATTCATCAGTGTTCATGATAGAAACGGAGAAGCAAACTAGGATAATGCCCATACCTCGGTGGCCAGCCACATTTAAGATTACACACACAATTTTAAATCTTCTTAAGGGTGGGATGGAGGTAGATACCATTTCCATTTAAAAGATTAGGAAGTACATGAAAAGGCTGCCTCATTCATAATCCTAGGACAGACTTGTAACAGGCCCCAGACCTTAGCTTAACTGACATCTTGTTAGAAGCACCATTCTGACCTTAAAATTCAGCCTGTCTAACACCTGCCAGAAAGGGAACAAAGTCTTAACCCATCAAAGACCTAGTCCATAGTTCCAGAAAGATGCGCTAACCTCGCTTTCTGGCTTCTGTAGCTCTGCTTCTTGCTGACTGAAGTGTGACGGCTAGGATGTGACCTTCTGTGTCACCAAGAGTAAGGTTTTTGTCCATAAAGGGTCAGGGCTGCATGATTTTGGGAAGCTCCCAAATGAAGCCGCTGCCTGGCAAAAAAAATACTCTCTGTTTGGCTTTAAAAGCGTCTGTGGGGTGGTCTCCGGTGGGCTTACCTCACAATGGAAGTGAGCTACAGTCCTAAGGCTAACTCTCCAGTATAATCTCTGTGACATCCTCTTATGTGGCACTCCTCTGAGTGTCTTATTTTTGTTTGGCCTCCCTTTCCTCAGGGGGATATTGTCCCCAGCGTATTTCTTTCTTTGCTCTCTGCTGACTTTGGCTCTTGAATATCCACAGTCCTAATATTTCATTTTGGTTTGGATTTCAATCAATTGAAACATAATCCCTAAAACTATTAGCTGGGAGAAAGAGCATCAAATATTAATCCTTCAGGGAGAGTGTACTTTGCGGAAGACTCTGGAAGGGCAGAGGCCTCCTATAGCCAGGGCATTTTCTTTAATAATGGAAACCAAAGCAGGGTGAGAGGGAAGATAGTTTTCAAAGAGGGGAGAAGCCAATTCCAAACTTCAAAAAAAGTAGAAGTAAAGTGGTTCTGCAGGCAATTTGGGTTTCATCAGTCTTGCAGGTGATTTGAGGTGAAATAAAAACATTAAATGCATTTCAAACGGTTTCATCCATTCCCTGAGTGTATGTTGTTTGAATTCAGGCTGTGGCTGATCTCAGTGCTAGAACCAAGGGGGGAAATCTCTGGAGTGACCAGGTGAGAGGCAAGATTAGAGCAGGAGAAAATCAGAGGCAGCCATACAGGAGTTTGGCTGACCAAACTCCTATGGGTCTACACTGGGCAGACCCAAATGAAATAAATGAGCCAGCCTTGATGCATAGTTGCTGAGTTAGTGAAAACTACCAGGTCAAATCAAATTCAAAGTGTTTTGGCTTTAAACAAGCAGTATATAAGCTCTCACCCATGAGGGTAAATATAAAGTAGTTGAATATTTCTATTACCAGTGGGGATTTCCAAATCTGTATCCCCCAGGATCCAAAGCGGTCCTCTCTACCCTCAGAGTGCAGGTCACAAATTAACTATTTTCTCTGAAATTGAAATTGGAAGAGTTTCCCTGAGCAGAAGGCAATTTTGTTCTCCTCCTCTTTTTCTTTTTCTTTTTTATTCCCTAAGTGCAGGTCAGCTTGAAGCTTGGCGATGCTCTGCTCAGCGGAGATGCTCCAGGCTGACCTTTTCCTCTCAACAGCGTCACCTCACAGATGAATCGGAGTCTCCGACTCAGGGGATAAAAGCAGTCCCAGAACTTGGCATTTTCTCAGCTTATCACACTGAGTTTTTGGCAAGTCTTTCAAACTTTAAGTGCTTCCAATTTTTCCCTAATATAATTTACCTTGTCATGTCTTCCAGGGGTGGTGAGTGAATGATGCAGCTGCTTTGGTGTCCTGGAGAGGATAAGCATATAAATACATCAAACACAGTGGTGAGGTATAGATAGCATTTTTACAAGGGAAGGGCCTATCACTAATGCAGTGACATATGTGAACTGACCATGCTGTTATTAGTTGGATCCTAATAAGGCCTGGTAGAGGGGGCCTTCTGATGAGTATGGAAACCAGAGGAAGATTACTTTGTCCACCTCATTCATAGTTATTCTCAGTATCCTACAGCAGACCCCATAATGCCATTCTATTGCTCTGTGAACGCGTTCTATGTCAAAACGTCAGGTTTTGTGCTTTGATCTTTGTTTTTTTTACTCCAAGTTCATCACCTCCTATCTTTCCTCTACTGTAAGGCTTTCGTTCTTTGTTTTTAATCTTTCCTAATGTACTAGGTTTTCTTCTGTCAGGATACTTTCCTATGTGTTCACTTTCTGTTCTTTTTGCTTGTCATCGTCGTCTCCCACTTCTCCCCCTTATCACCTGACTAGTTGTCATGACCTGTCCGGGTTCTGTTGAGATAAGCCTTCTCTGAGAAGGATTTGTGGCCTCTTATACCTGGGCAGACAGGGCTTCCTGGCTGTCCATTTCACTATGTGCTTTTCCTTTCTGAGTGATTCCTTGGACCAGTGGCTCTCAGCCTCAGTTGCACACACACAGAGACACACTCAGAGCTGCGCGCCAGAATCACCTGCTGCACATGTACATGCACGCATGAACACACACACAATGCTCAAGGACTAGCACTTTGTGACACTGTCTAGAGAGATCCAGGGTAGAAGTCAATTTGAGACACACTGTACTGTGCCTTGTACTCTGAAGAGTGGGAAGAGTCAGGCCCATTATAAAAGGAAATCTTCCGCACTATTGGCATGTGAACACTGGCATGCAATCTCAAGCTGCTCTTTAGGCAACTGCATGTGACTTTATAAATTTGCACACCCTGCACATTGGTGGTCAGCTCACTATTGGAGAATTAGGCCTTGGGTATTTGTGGCCTCTTCAGCAGATATTAATTAATTAATTAAGCTGATATCCGAAGAGCTTGGTGCATACCTGTGGTCCTAGCACTTTGTGAGGTTCATAAATTTGAGTGTCCTGCCTGGGTTACACAGGGAGACCCTGTCTCAAACAAAATAAAACAAAACAAACAAACAAAAAACAACCACAAAACAAAACTAATTAAAATATTTTCAGGAAATCAAACCATGCTATTTTTTTTCCTTATTTTTCATTTACCCTAGTTCTCTACCACTGACTCATTCTTATTCAGGAAAGAAACTTATTTATAAAGTCAAATTAAGACTAGATAAAAAATGAAATGACTTAAAGCCTCCTGGGATGCTTTTGTTCTGATGTGACAACTGTTGAGTATAAATTTTCTATTGCACAGACACTCATTTAGATACTCCTGACATTTGACATAGTTTGTTGAAAGTTTTGAAATCATAGAACATAATATCATCGAATACCACCTTAATGATTGCACTGGACAGTAGCAGTACAAGACAAGGACAGGGAGTCCCTGTCCTGAAACTCAGGATGGGGAGCTACCCATCTTCCTCCTCCAGGCTCTGACATTGCAATGGTGTGGCATTTGCTGTCCATCCCACCTCTCCAAGGCCTGACACAAGTTCTGGCACATAATCATCGCATCAGTGATTCATTGATACAGTAATGACATTATAGGTTATTGGTTAGTTCTCCTCCAACTTCGTCATAATGGACAACTGCTTGAGTCTGTTGAAGCAAAACAAGATTTACTGGAGAAATGAATATAGTTCATAGAGCTAAAACTAGGGGAATAAAACCAGTCTACCCACACAGCCTCACAGCAGAGCATAAGAGGAATCAGCATGGCTCTTTGGAGAACCCTTGGCTCCTCGGCTCTCTTGCTGTCATTCATCTCTGCTTTTCTTGCTTGTGTTGTGTTCATCCTCTCTTTCACAGGTTAGCTGGAGATATGAAGTGAACATAGAGGTGACTGGTACCACAGGATCCATGATCTTTCAACTCTTTTCTCTAGAGCAGAAAGTCCTGTACCTTCCAAGCTTCTGTTATACAACTCCATAGGAAGAAGTCTAATTGGCCCACAGTGAAAAGTTGCCAACCCAGGATTGGTAACAGACTCTGATTACATGGCTGTGCCATTAAGAATTTGGACAGGGAGTAAGGTTCTAAAAAAAAAAAAGCCACAAGCTACAGTGGTACCACTGTGTACTATATCATTGTTTCTGGAGACCTCCTGACTCCATCAGGGTAACTGGGTAAATAGACTACAGGAGAAATACAATCATGTATAAATATCCTGTAGATAGATTAAATTACAATAACGAAGGAGAACACTTGGCTTTGGCACACCATAGACTGAAAACTAATATTTAGAAATACTTACCTACTTTTAGAATTCTACCAAAGTTATGATGAAATTTATTCCAGAGCCTGTTAAAATAAGTTTCTGATAGGAGCATTTGGCTCAAATGAAATAACCAGGGGGTGGAGGCAGCTGTGCTGTCTTGGGGTGGGTCTCACTAACTGCTTGTATAGCTTTGGTGACTTTGCCCAAAGACAGTGGTCTTGCGATTTGGGGATCAGATAGCCCTGTGGTTGACGGCCATGTCTTTATCCAGGGGTGCATGTGCAGTTGTTGTCTGAGTACTTCTGGAAGCCTCATGTAATGGGGCACGGGGTATTAGAATATTCAATAATTTTCTTTCTCTTATTGTCCTAAAGTTTTCATTGCATTGGAAATGGAGGGCTCTATGACAATCTTGCTCTGAAAGATAAAGCCTTTGGGTGGTTTTAGATTATTAATACTTGTTACCTTTTTCTGGTAATCTAAATTTCTAAAAACTGGGCAGAGAGAGGAGGCACTGGCCTTCTCCAAGGTAGAAAGGTAAAATTATCCTTGCTGTAAGAAGCACCTTGTGATAGCTGATTTGAGAGAGAAATGTCATGGGCAGCATCAAATGGCAGAGATAAGGACAAAGGACAGACCCTTCTCATACGATATGAGCACTGGGGACAGCTTTGCACAGAAAGCAAAAGTTCCTGGAAGAAGGAGCCCAGAGGGGGTCCTGGATCCCAGCAGAGAAGCAAATCAAATAGGGCTTTTCAGGGAGGGTTGAGATCTCAGTCCAAAAAGACTGAATAGAGCTGTCAGCTGGAGGGCTGAGTGAAGAATGCAAATGAAGCTGGGTAGATAACAGGGTCTGGAAGGAGGGTTAGAGGTAGACTTCTTTACATCATCTCAATTGTCCTTTTTCAGGCCAGCCACCCAAGAGAATGCAACTTGTTTTCGGTAGAGCTGTTTTCCTTAGCGGGCTTGGCAGACAGTTCCCATACAAATTGCCCCTGTGTGCCTGTCACATTTTAAATAGGGCTGTTTGGTGAAGTTGCAGTTCAGAGTAGCAAGAATTTAAAAAATTGCTTTAAAACAAGCACTTCACCCGTGCTTCTGCCCTCTGCTAGCATAATTGCTCTCAAGGGGCAAATGAATTTTCACTTAACCAAATGAATTAATAGATATGTAACAGCTATGGGGACAGCCTCCCCTAACATATGCACAGATCTGTGATTTAGAGGCAGAGGGCAGAATGCAGAGAGAACCGGAGGGCCCTGCATACAGAATTGAGTTGAATTCAGAATGCATGTGCAGGGGAGAGGGAAGGGGCAGAGGAGAGGGAGCCAACTGAGCTGAGCAGTGGGTCAGAGGCTGGATGTTGAGGAGAAATGACCAGTAAAAAAACAAACAAGAGCCCTGGCTCTCCTGCAGGGGCCAGTAGGGACTTCTAAATGCCTTTCTGTTCATTCACTCGGGTAGAGAGAGGCCAGAGGCCGGTAAGAAGAAAGTACTGAACTATCTCATTCATTAAAAAAAAAAAAAAAAAAAAAAAAAAATATATATATATATATATATATATATATATATATATATATATATATATAAGGGCAAACACATGAAAGTTCTGTATCTCTAGATTTAACCACCGTTGGGATGAAAATATTTGGGAAAAATTGTGTTTGTATGGAGTATTTACAATGCAAATTTTCTCTTGGCGTTATTGCCTAAACAGTCTAGTACAGCAACAATTTATGTAACATGTATGTTGTGTTTAGTGTTATATATGAGGAGGAGAATATTTAAAAGGCATGGGAAGGTGTGTGTAGGTTACCTGTAAATGCTGCATCATTTTATCTACAAACCTTGATCATCCGTGGACCCTTGGTATCCACAGAGACCTGCGACAGAGCTTCTGCAGACGCCAAGGGATGACCGCACTCAGTTTTCATTTCTCCCACAGAGGTGTGCATGAGAAAGCTACCCCGTAACCTTTGCTGAGGAAGGTAAACTGCCTGCGGTGAATGTTTAAGTGAATGGGGGAAGAAACCGTTCTGCTCAAGGTGGGAGTTGATGTGGGGTGGAAGGAAGGTAGCATGGGCAAACAGAAGACATGGGTGAAGGTGCAATTAAGTGGCTCTGTGATCTGCACGGGACTCCAAAGGGTAAAAGGGAGGAGGAACAAGCGGAGCTGGAGGGAGAAGGAGCAGGTGGAGTGGGGTCCCGCCATCTTTAGGAAAGGAGCTGCATTTGCTGTTTTCTGCCTCTTTACTTTGCGCTTTTTAAATCTCAGGTTTAAAGCACTATTTAGAATTTTAATTGATAACAATAATTGCACCTATCTATGCAATCATTTTGTAAGTGAAGAACTCAAGCATCCTGAAGTGCTGAGAGAATGGAACCGCCTGCCCATTGTGCAGTCAAGAATTATTAATATCGTGTGATATTTGTTTTGTTTCTCTGTCTCAGTGTATGTTTTTAAATTTTTATTACTTACTATATTATTTATTGTTTTCTAGAAATATTTGCCTGTAAGTTGCAGGCGTAGACATCTATTCCTAAATGCAAGTCGCAATCAGTAACCAAGGCTGAGGCACTCCGGTGTCTCAGGTGGTTGATGCCGTAATTATAGGGAGGAGAGGGAAAGGTTTCCCAGTTCTTCAGATGCTCAATACAGTGTAAGGGAGGTGCATCCCACAGGGGTGCTGTTCACATCAGCATTACTCCAGAGTACAAAATGGCTTCCCAGAGGTAGCTATCCTGGGACTGTAGCTTGGATTCTTTCTCCCTTTTCCTCTCAGGGATTTCCTCCACTTTCTTCTCTCTCTCTCTTCTCTCTTACTCTTTCTCTCTTCCTTTTATCTACTCTGTTACAGAGACAAGTCCTTCCTCATTGCTCTCATGCTATGATGGGTCCCTCTTAGAGGGGAGAGAAGGAGGAAGTGGGGGTATAGCTGTAGAATAAGCACATGATATTCTGGAGAAAAAAATATCTTAGATGTCATTTAGCCTGGAGGAGCCCCGGTCCAGGCATAAATGGAGGCAGTCTCCTGCAGGCCCAATGTCTTTCTGCTGATCTGCCCTGCCAAGTGGTGCACACTCTTCTCTACATCATTGTGTTTCTCAGGCTCTATATATCTCATTTGTTATCTTTCTTTTTGGTTCTCTCTGTCTTTCTTGGCTACCTCCTTTTCTCATTTTCATTCATCATGTTCAAATGTCGTGGAACGGTAAGAAGCCTTTCAAGGCTGGAATAGGACCTAGGGTTGATTGTGTTCAGAGAAGCACTTTGGAGCATTTAAAGAAAGGCTGTGTATGGCTCTGAAGAATTATGCTGGCTATAAGAATAAGGAAAAGGACATAAACCTTTTAGTAATTTTGTTTATTTTCAAATGGAGATAGCATGTACAAAATAAATAAGATACTTCATATGCCAACATATTCTTTCATTTTTATGTGGACTCTCTGGGAGGATGGAATCCTCTCTGTACCAACTGAGGCATCAGAGAGAGGCAGGCATGTCTGTATGTATAGAGTCCTGCTAAACACAGCCATCATCCTGAGGTTTGTGTGAAGAAGACACTGAGAAACTGGACACCCCATGTGTGTCTCCCAGCTTCTGTAATGTGCCCATCAAGCCCATTACTCACCTCAGAAACAGAATCTGACTATGACATAGACTCCTCAGATGAGCCCTGGGGGACAAAGTGAGGTCATTGGCATTTCTACCGTGTATCATTTATGTCCTGTGTAGAGCAAGACACCAGCATTACAGGAGTGACTTAGAAGACCATACTGGCTTTGCAGCATCTAAGTGCTGTAGACTTTGGTTTTTTAAACCTACTTTATTTGTGGTTACTTAAGCCTCCACCTCTTTTCCAACCCCTTAACCCTAGGTAGAAGAGAAGGTTAGTAGTGACATAGGCTGTGGACCTCTTTAGGCATAGTTTCTTTGACAATTCCTCTCTTTGTCTTGAGGATATAAAGCAGTCCAGCAAACCAGCAACCCAGCAATTCAGCAATACCAAAAGCAGCAACAAGGACCAGCAGCAACAAGGGCAGCAGCAACCTCCTTGAAGCAGTCTCTGAAGCACTTTTCTCTAGGGTGTCTCAACGTAGTGTTTCCTTTCTCTCTCTTTCTCTCTGGGCTTCTATATATACCTTCTCAGAGTCCTCACAAGGATGTTTTTTAGCTGGCAAAACCCATACCCCCTGTATGAGGCAGTTTCCAGATTACAAAGATCAAGCACCCTCTCATGAAGCTGTTATCAGCAATGGATAAAACATTCTGGCACCCCACACTTGGAATTACAACATAAACTTATCTACATAACATAACCAAAACCTCCTCTACAGAGTGCAGCCTTGTCATTCTGATGAGACTTTTCTCTTTTTCAGGAGAAACTCCCCAAGGTTAGTTTCATTTGCTGCTCACAGGTTGCATGCAACCAAGAGCATATGTGAATGCTGTCCAATATACCAAAAATGCTAAGTGATTTACACATTGTTGTCTGGGGCTGTACCTTAGTGATAGAACTTGCCTGACATTCATGAGACATTGGACTCAAAAAGAAGAAAAAAAAATCTTTCTAAGGATTAAAATATTTTTTAATTCCATTGCAATTTTCAACAGTGAACTTTATAGATGTCCTGTTACAATCTCAATAAGCTGGAATGCCTCTGAGGGGGAACACTTGTTATTACAAACATTTTTTTAATTGAAAAAAAAGCAACCAAACTCCATGTTAGAGATTGAACCTATGGCCTCATTCATGTTAAGCCAAAGCTCTACCACTGAAGCAAATCCCATAGAGGAAGTACTATGTCAGGACATGTTACTTAGGTCTATTGCAAGCAATGCCAAAGTCACATCATCTTTAAGTTCTCAGTGATTGACATCTATTAACAGCTGATTTTGTCCCCACACTCTCTAGATATATAAGAGGCACACCGATGGCATAAGATAAGTAGACACAAAAACAAACAAAGGTGTTCAGATAGAGTAATGACAATTGGGAACCCCTTCTACATGGGTGGGAGTGATATAAACAGAGCTTTGAAAAAGCATATAGGTTAGATTGTTCAAAAGGAGGTACAAAGCGAAGTATAAGATTGAGTGCCAATAAAAATTGAAGCAGACGAGACTGTTCTAGAGGGTGGAAAGAAATGTTAGACTAGTGGTCTCAGACTTAGGCTAGAAGAGTGTTTTGGGGAAGTTTGAGGGAGAGCCATTATAGCTTCCTCTGTAATACATTTTACATGGTGGATGACCACAAAAGGCCATGTGTTGAGGGCTTGGCCTCCAGGATGTAGCTAGATGGGGGTCTTTTGGGAGTTTCTTAGGTCCCTCAAAGAGGATTGTGAGATCCTGGATTATCAGCTTTCTTTTTGCTTCTTGGATATTTAGGTAAATATTTCAACCTGCCACATGCTACCACCATGATGCCTCACTTTTTTAGAGATCTAAAACAATGAGACCAATAGGCGATGAACTGGAACCACAAACTGTGAGCTCAATTATACTGTGTGTGTGTGTCCGGGGTGGGGTTGTTTGAGGGTTTCCATGGGAACTCCACCTCCACTCCATAGAAGACTATAGATTGCTCTCCACAAACTGAGAGTAAGGCCCTATTGCTGAAAGACAACATCTACAAAACGGATTTAACATGTAGAAGAAGTTGAGCTGGTACCTAACATAGAGCCTTCACCCACTCCATGAGATGAAACCCATACCTAACACTAGTGACCAAGAACCTGAGAACCATTGTCTCTGGCATGAATCCTGGAGTGATAGCACCTAGGCTATGAAGTAGCTTTTTGTCTGATTGTTACCTGAGATTTTATGGGGTTGTTCTTTTGAAAGATTCTCAGAGCCTTTTGCATAACTTAGTCTCAAGACATTCCCGGCAAACTAGGAAGTCTGCAAGGCCGAGAATTGCTCAAGGTTCTTTCAAGACAACCGCTAGATGAGATAAGAAGTTTTGGTGTGCAGAAACTGACTTGTTAATGGTGCCGTATATTTAACAATAAAGAGCCTCTGAAAATAGGGTTTGGGATTCAGTCCTTGAGAGGCTGATCCCCCTGCTTACTGAGGTGTCTTAATTCATCGAACTTTGTCTCTTTTTTTCTCTACCCCCTACCCCCATCAATCATCCTGTGTAACACAGAATACCGACAACAGCTAGCTCAGGGACTGGAGGTAAAATCAAATACTCCTGTTCTTAAACAACAGCGTAGCAATAAGATGACTCCTAATAATATTTTAAGATTTTGATTAAAAAGAGAATTTATAACTCGTAGGTCTATAGACAATTTTTGTGATTTATAAGGTAATAATAATATTAGATTTGACTTATAGAACACTCCACAAGATAGATCCCATATCTGACACTCTTTGTATGACCAAGGACCTGAAACTAGATAGCCCAGGGATTTATGATAAAACCAACCTACTGATCTAAACAAGAAATATAAATGTGAAAAAAAAGCTCCTAATGATATTGTACTATATTCATAGATCAGTGCTTTATTCGGCCATCATCAGAGAAGCTTCCTCTTGCAGCAGATGGAAACAGATATAGAGACTCAGAGTCAAACATTATGCAGAGAGTGAGAGACCTTGGAACACTCAGCCCTAAAGGGGATGTCTCCCTCCAACCCCTCCCTTCAGGGCTCAGGGATTCCAGCAGAAGAGGAGCTGGGCGGAGTGCAAGAGCCAGAGAGGCTGGAGAACATCAAGAAAAGAAGGCCCCCTAAATCAAAAGGATCACAGAGATAGCAATCCAAACACTGAGATAGCAATCATAGGCCTGCAGGGGTCTGCACTGGATGGGGTCTTAGAGCTGAAAGGAGAGGAGGACACGTGCCCCAACCCCTAACCCAGAAGCAATCTCCAATTGATAGACACTTGCAAATAAACATTAAGCTTTCTCCAAGAGAGTCTCACTGGCAAACCATCTACTCTTAAAGATAGGCTGCATGCCCAGCAGTAGACAGCCACCAGAAAATGAACTCAGTGGCATCTTCAGAGGTTCCTTGGCTCAAAATATTGTGTCAGAGCTTGTTAAAAATTATCTTATTTATAAACATTTTATATATTTTTTTCTCCCTCTCTTTTCCCCCTATAGGTTCTTTCTGTATGTATTGTGGCTTTCAGTTTAGTGTTTTAATGGGATTTCTGGTGTGAGAAAGAGTGAGTCTCTGCATCTATATGTGTGTCTTATGCCTTTTCTTGGGCTCTTTTCCTTTTTTTTCATTTTGTCTTATTCTGATGTGTTAGATTTTGTGTAATATTATTATGTTATGTTATATTATACTGTCTGCTTATTTTCTAATGAGAAGCAGAAAGGGCGTGCATCCTGATAGGAGGGAGGTGAAGAGGAACACAGGGCAGTAGAGGAAAGGAAAACCATAGTCAGAATATATTATTCAAGAAAAAAATCTATTTTCAAAAAAGAAAAAAATGCATGAACAAAATATAAAAAAGTTATTGGAAAGAAAATGGAAAGAAAAAATTAAATCTTATCTGTCATACGGTTTCTTTATACGTGTTTCATATTTATATGAATGTATTTCAATTGTGGATATTGTGTATAATTGTATGATATTCACAGAGTGCTAAAAATGCAAAAAATAATTGGAGGAAGTAAAAAACAAAGACTATGAATAAAGAGAATGTTTGATATTAGACCAGCTGTACAGCAGGATTGTGACTTTAAAATATCATGACCTTGTGGTTAGAAACAGGTTCAGTTCTGGAACTGTTCATACATACAATGGGAAATAAACAACCTTGTGGACCACACTGCTCACTTTTCCCCTTCCTTCCTTGTAATCATTTTTCATTTTCTTCTCTCCCCACCACACGCTCAATGTCTAAGACAGTAGAATCTTAGCTCTCAGAGTGATGGAAGGCACATTCCACTGAAATGACTGGCCCAGTTAAACCGGGTCACCTCCCCAGTTTCTGCATCTGTCACACTGGGCACCAACTCAGATATTAGACTCAGCACTTGGCTGGTTCCCTGCCAAGTTTGTTCCCTACAAACCCATTAATAGGAAAGCATTGGAGGACAATTCAGACATCACTCAAGCGTCCCAATGGGCAGAAGAAGAGGTTTATACCAGATATACCCAAGAAATAACTTTAAACCTCCCATTAGACATTTCTGTTCTTTAAAGTCTCTTGCTCTGAAAATGGTTCCTTGACGCCAGCTTCATTTCCCTTGACCTGACATCCACACAGTCTCAGCTTCTCTTCATCACTTCCTTTCATTAGGAGAATTTCCTCTCAGTGTTGCCACAGTCATTAGCTGCAGTTTGTGTACCTAGGTACTAGGTGACTCTAATCCAGGTCAAGTAGCATCTTTTGTTATCTGAGTATGTGTGACAGCTATGAAATAATGCTTTCACGGGAGATAACCTTTAACATTTTATGAAAGCATTAGGAATGTAGAGCCATTACAACAACCTCACATTTGTAAACAAAGAACCTGTCTGGCTCAAGGGCAAGAACTAAGCACAGATTGATTGCTCATCCTAATCAGCCCTAACAACTTTGCAAGACGTTTTGACAATAATGTTCTGACTCTGTCCACAACACACCTGTATCTGGTGAAGATTATTTTAGTTTGTGTCTGTGCCTTGTGGGTACTGTCATTATTTGGATGCCTAGGCTTGTTTTGCTCAAACTGGAAAGAAAGCATTAGCAGGCAAGGAGACAAGCAAGCGCAAGCTTCCATCAGCTTTCACTGCCTCTGGTGTGTGTTTGCTGGCAGTGGCTGGAGGCAAAGAGGAGTGGCAAGTGGAAACTTATGGTTTTATAAGATTCATTCTCTTGCTCTCTCAGCTGTTGTGACTCTGCTTAGGAGATAGGACCCCCTAGAAGCTGGAGCTGCTTGGAAATGAATGCTTGATGCTTAGAGTACTTGGCAGATAGCACCATTTGAGATCAGAAGAGCAGAGGGGAGCAGGCATCTGCTTCTTCACTGTAGCTGCTTCTTCCCTGTCAATTGTTTGCCTGGCTGTTTACAGTTCTGCTTACTGACTGTTTAGCAATAACAGTTACTCCTGTTCTACGCTCTCTCACCACTGTTCTCTCTTATCAGTATGGTGACTCATTGAGGCTCAGCATCCTTCTTATATTGTCTAAGGAGAGATGTTTGGACAAATCAGATCAAACTGTTGCCTCCAATTCTAGCTATTTTGGGTGCATCATAACCATTATTTTGGGCCAATCATAGCTTTGCTTCAGCAACCACAGCAGTTCCTCTGCTAGACCATCAGTGGAAATTTCCATCTTCTGGCTAAGGCATTGCCAGTTGTTGGGTCAGTTAAGAGTTCAAGGAGACTTGTGATAGCAGCAAATGTTAAACAAAGTGTTTTAAATAGCCTGGCTGGGCTGAGTCTTCAGGTGCCTGGGCAATCAGCTGTTGTCTTTTTATATAGCTGTCTTGAAGCATCCATGGAGTATTCAAGGTGCAATGGTACAAGGCTAGTCTAGCTGGCTGTTAAATGGATAGTCCTTTTGCTCAAGGCAGCCAGAGAATCAGGGGAGAGCCCAACCACTGCTAACTAGGGACTCAAATTGTCCCATCCCCAATGTGTTTGCACATGAACTTCAAGAGTGCTCACAATATAAAGTTAAGAACCTCCCATGTCTACCAACAGTGATCTAAACAAATTTACCATTGTTTTGGGAGAACTTGACTCATTTTTGAAGATTTAGAAATGACCGTGCAGAAGCTCCAGGCTGAATGCTCACTATATGACCTTGATTCTGAGTATCTGCTTGTCTGTGTATAAAGTGGTAATCATAATAGAGGCTTATATAGTCTTATATGTGTTGTGGTTGGGGTTAAATACCCTGTTGTCTATGTTATGCAAGTGTCTTAGAAACTAGCGTGTTTTTACATATATTTTTCATCATAAATTCCCATTCTCTGAAAATATCAAATTGGTATAACAACACAGTTTATTGCAGCATCCATTGAGGACACAGAAGGATCAAGATGATAAACTGATGTTTTAGATAAACATGGTGTGTAATGGAAATCAGGTTAAAAACTAGAGGAAGACAGGAGAGATTTGGAGAAGAAACGGATACTTTTGATAAAAACAAAATCATATTCACTAATATGGATTCCATGTCAAAAGTTAACTGGAGAACTAGACAAATTACCATGCAGGCCTCTGATTTACTCTGAAGACAGTTAGTTATCTTGCTGTGGCCAGAACACGGAACCTTTCAGTCCTCATTCACATTTTGATTTATGGGTCTTTCCCACTATCAAAGAACTCTAAATTTTTATTAGGTACACAACCTCAACATTTTCTCTCCAACAATGACATATACAGAGCTCTGTGTGAGTTTGAATTTAGGATGTGTGTAGAGTCATGTGACATTGGTCAAGCGTTGCGTTCTGGTTTTCAGTGATTCTGATAGGAATGCCTAAACTTATCACATGATAGTGCTGTTACCAACTGGAGGGCTTGATTTGGCTTATGTTCTCTGCCAGTTACATAATTGAAAGGGCAGCAGGGAAACCCTCAGACAGAGAGGACAGAACCAACTGATGAAGAAAGACTTATTAGCGGTGAGAGAAAAAAAAAAAAACAACAAAACACAACACACTGCAAGGTACGCAGTGAGAAATACCTTCTGTGAAGCTATTTCTCTGAGAGCTGAAGTCCCATCTCTCCTTGAAGGCTGGGGATTTTTATGTCAGTTTGAACAAAGAGGGAGGCTGATAGGCCCACAACTGTTGGGGAGACATGGACTATCTGGCCTTGAACTTAGAGGATGGGTTCACTAGCAGGAGCCCCCTATTACTAGGAAAAAAAGCATACCAGGCCTTTAGGCTTCCATCTTGGGTCTGGAGTATGAGGAAGAAGTGGGAAGTTGTTATCTCTGTTTGTGGCCCTTCTTCCTCTCTCTCTGCCTGCCAGGTGTATGCCTAACTCCTAGACCCTCAATGTGGTTTTGTCATCTGCAAAGTTCACATCTGAGAACCATGCAATCAAGTTACAATCAATCAATAAATAACAAAATATATGATTTTTTTTAGTAAATATAATTTGGCATTGCGCTCTATTCACAGATTGGATGTATGTGGCTTGCATGTTGTACATTGGATGCCTGTGTGCAAGATGATACTATATGAGGTCATTAAAACTTAAATCTGAACAGCTACTCCCCAAGGGTAATATCTGCCTTGAGGATATATATTTACTAAAATGTCTTTTTTTTTAAAAGTAATTTCTTCTCTGGCTTAAACTTTTCCAAGATGACCCTGAGCACCTTGCTTTATCTGTCTTTACCTAATGTTTCTAATAAAATAAGTACATTTTATATAAAAGACTGTGTGTGTGTGTGTGTGTGTGTGTGTGTGTGTGTGTGTGTATGCAAAGGCCATTTACTTGCCAGCCATGATGAAATGTGGCATAGTTGTGGAAGAGTTCCTGCTCAGTGGTGCTGAATTCTTAGACCCGTCCCCGTGGTATCATCACTGTTCTCTTTCCTCTCCTGGCATGAGAAGCATGCCAACACTCTGGACCGAGCTCTCCAAATAAAGCACTGGTAGGCAGGAAGCTGCTTCAGCATGGATGTGGCCTTTCCAGTCTGCAGTGGTGGTCGCAGTGCCAACAGTATAAGCAGAAGCCTTTGTAACTGGATGGAGCACCAAACATTTAAAGCCAGGCTAGGTTAGGTCTAGCATGTTTTTCACCTCAAGCATTTGGAGAGAAAATGTCTGGAAATGAGTGGAGGCACAGACGTTTCACAGAGCTTTCTGATGTCAAGACCTTAGGATTTGTTTCATTCCCCTTAATGGGCTGACATGCCTGGCCTTGGTGCATGAGGATGAGCTCAGCCCTGATGTGACTCGATGTGCTAGGGTGGGTCAGGGTAGGGCGCTTTGCTTTTTTGAGGAGAAGGGGGGGGATAGGGGAAAAAGGGCAGTGGGGGAGGACAGGGAGGAGAGAAGGAGGGGAATATGATTCATGTGTAAGGCTTTCTCTGTATGCTTGTGTATGATGTGTGCACATAAGTGCAGGTAAGCATGTATCGCTACACACATGTGGAAGTGAGAGGAGCTAGTTCTCTCTTTATGTGGTTTCAGGGATCAAACTCAGTTCACTAGGCTTGCACACTCATTGCCTTTACTCAATGAACCATCCTGCTCATCTAGTTTCAGGACCTGAAGGAACAAGTGCCTGAGTAGACTTGAGGTGTGAGAGGCCAAGACTTGTTAACTCTGTTTCATCCATAGACCTCAGCTGTTTGTCCCAGCCAGGACAAGATGTTATGCCTGTATTCTGCTTCCCTAGGGCACTCAGCTCAGTTTGCAATGATTAATGTAGCATCATCAACTTTCTCCTACTTCACCATCCAAGTAGGACTGTGTCTAGGACAGTGCTTGGCACGCAGAGACTTTTCATTGCAGAAAAAAAAAGAAGAAATATGTACTTACCAGTGTGAATTTATAAGTTAGTGCCAACTGAATGCTAACAGACGACAGTGACTCATTATCAGACCTAGCTGGGGCTGAACATTACTAATAACACAGTAGCATGCACTCATAAATTTTGCAGTAAATACAAATGACTGTTTCTCATCTAATTGGTATTCTAGGTAAAAATCTGCTCATTTGGAGTTTGAGTTTGTCATGATGCTCTGGCAAGCACCTGATGTGCAGCTGTCGTTTGCACGTACAGCTAGAAAATGGGCCGTGGGAATGCACTGTTGTTCAAAGCACAAACTTCAGGCTGACCCTTTAAAAAAACGAGACAGTTAATTATTCTTTAGCATGTCTGTCTTCTCAGTGGCAGCACAGCTAAAAGCTCATTTTTTGTAGAAGATGAAATAAATGAAACATGGTGGCAGCATGAATGAACGAACCAGAAATCACTTAGAATTTGAAGAATATTAAAGGTATGCAACAAAAGGTATGATTAGGGAAAGAAAAATACTTTGGCTCCACTGACTCCCCATTGAATGAGAAAGGGAGTAATCTTACATAAATGATGCCTCATTGACAAAGCCTCAGAGCTCTTGTGGTAGATGGAAAAGCAGGGTATGGAATCAAATACCGTGCTGAAAAACAGCCTGCAGTGGCAGTATTTCACGGCATGGTTAATAGAAAACAAACCATTATTTGAACAGAAGAAGAGAGCATCCCTTATTACAACACATCAATAATTCATTTTCTTGGATTCATCACAGCCCATTCTGTAAAGGCCAAGTAACAGAGAGAAATTATTCTTTATGTCTACCTCTGTCTTCATGCTTAAGAGGTCGGCTGATGATTCTGGTGTAGTTCAACTTTTAAAAAACTCTCAAGGGGTTTTTAACGCAGAAGAATCCAATCACTGCAGGTAGCCATCTGAAACATTCAGAATCGAAATGAAAAGGTAATTTTTTTGTCAATTATTTGAAAATTTTATTCTTCTTTTTAAATTATCCATTCTTTCCTGTTTTAGAACAAATGTATTTTAGGAAATGCACTTTCTTATTAAGATGATATTTCAGACAAGGTATGCCTAAATATGTGAGCCATATGAAGTAATGTAAGCAATTTTGTGCTATCATTTTTTTATACGTTTTCATGGTTAAGATGAAACCATTGAAAGGGGCCTCAATGCTTCACAAAGAACCACAAACAACTGAGTAACTCTAGGAGTCAGAGAGGTGGCCCTTTCGGGGAAGAGCATACCAATTGATTGCCAGCGCCAAACAGTCGTCTCTGAAAACATTCATTCAAGTAATATTATATAGACTCAACTATTCCTGTTTTTATTCCCACACCCATTCTCCTAACAAAATGCCTTTTGTTTTATTACACATATGTCTAAGTCAAATGGTAACATAACATAGTTTTCTCTTAAGAGAAATGACCATTAAGAATGTCCCATTTAGCCAGATGTGGTGGCGCATGCCTCTAATCCCAACACTCGGAAGGCAGAGAGAGGTGGATCTCCATGAGTTTGAGGACAGCTTGGTTTATGAACGAGTCCAGGACAGCCAAAGCTACACAGAGAAATCCTGTATTGAAAAACAAAACAAAACAGTGTACTATTTGTATGAACAATGATCTCAGCAATTTAGTAGTGCTTTCACAGTGCTTGACCCTTATCTTGTACATTGTGTGTGTGTGTGTGTGTGTGTTGCAGAGGATTGAATATGGCCCTTGTTGTGTATGCTTGACAAATGCTCTACAACTGAGCTACATTGCAGTCCTGTGCCTGCTTCCATTCTATAAAGAAATTGTCCGACTAAATGTTGGGCTGTTAAGAGCGGTCCAAATTCCTAAACAATTTGGATCTTGGTTTCTTTTATAGAAATGGAGGGTAATATCTGTTTAAGATACAATGAGATAAAGTTAACAGTGATGATCTAGGCATACGGAAAGTGGGCTGCTGTCATTTTCTTCTTAATTACTACATAGGAATGATATTTTTTATTATTACTGTGCACGGCACTATGGGAGCATAAAGTTCAGGAACAGAGAAAATAAGCATAGAAGAAAATACATGAGACTGAAATCAGGGGCATGATCTCTCAGGGTATGTGGCCTGCTGAGCTGTCTGGTAAAAGATGAGGCATTTTCACTGGAAGAACAGGGGTCTAAAAGGGGCCTGTGGTCTACAGAAACTCCCAAGGGGAGAGTGAGCTTTGCCGTTTGTTTTCTAAGCACTGAGAGCAATTCTGTCTAATTTAGACTGCAGCAGAGGAGGCAACAAGAGGACTGGCCTGATGTGAGCAAGATCCAGATGATTGTCAATTTTCTAATGAAGCTGGGACCCTGGTGTAGGAGCAGCAATATTACCTCAGTGTGCTCCATAAAGATGATTCTTTGTGCTTAGGTTACAGAAGTTTCACCTGCTCCTGTAGGGAGACAGAGAAAACACGAAAGGAAATGAGATTTCCCCATTCTCATTTTCACCCAGAGGTAACGGGTGTAATTGGTGTAATTCCAGTTGTGATTGAAATCACTCATTACACTGGCTTTTGTTATCGCATATAACATTAATAATTGTATTCATGTTAATACAATTTTTGAGTATTGCATATTCATTGTGTAAAATAAGAAAATGCTGATTATTGAAACCAAAATAAAACACCAAAATTTTAGACAGTGACTATATAGAGCTGTAGCATCAAGTAGGAAAACTGTGTGACCTTTTACCTAAAAAGGCATTTGGTACAGGCATTTAATTCATAGGTCAGGGAAAAGATAAGCCTAACTTCGGTAAGTATTTTTTTTCCTAAGGGTGGAAAAATATAGAATGGAGAATATAATGTTGGAAGGCATCTTATTTAGTAGCTTTAACTTTGTATTTACATATATATATATATATACATATATATATATACATATATTCCTTACACAATTATAAGGAAATTAATATAAAAAAAGATGCAAACTAACATGAATATGCCTAAATCTAGACTGAGTTGGAGAAAAATGATTCAAATATTTTTAAAACAATGACTTACTAACATATTTTTTGCTGAGAGATGAATCCCAAAGAGAGTAACCACAACTGAGGAATTAAAAACTTTGCTTAGTAATCAGTGTTCATAATATTCTAATATTGAATATGTATATATGTATATGTGTTGTGCATGTGTCCGAATGTACACATGCTTGTATCATGTATATGTTGGAATAAAGGAAATTATGTCAGTGATGCTAATGCTAAGATTTATATCAATATTTGTAGTGTATGAGGAAAGAGACTCAAATATGAAGTTAAAGAAATTCCCAGCTGTGTATTCTCCTGCATTTGACTTTTAAATACCATTGTGGACTCTACAAACACCTGGTGCATTTTGTTTTTGAAGTTTGTACACGCTTCTCAGTTTTTTTTTTCTCTGAAAAAGTCTAGCAGCAACTTGAAGATTATCCCAAGTGTCCAGTCCACAGTCCCTAAATCTCAGTCCTCATAAAGGAATCAGTGCTCCTCTGAGAAATGAACAGTTCCATGTTTGTGTTGGCAGTTATGCATAATAAGCCTGGAAACTCAGTCTGTCAGGTTAGGAAGTCACTGGAAAGTACTGAGGTCACATCTAAAATATCTGAGAGCCTGCTTATTTTAAAAAAGATAACTGGGCCATCGATACAGATATTAATGGTAATAACTTGAAACATATCTAATTTATTTAAATCCATGTGTCCATAGTGGTACTACTTACTACAACAACTTAAACCCAGTGAACACCGCTGGAAGATGGGAAGGAATCACCCTAACAAATGATGAATGGAAGGAAGACATTTATCTAGCCATTTGTATGCTAAAACTAAGTTAGGGTGCCAAATGCATTTGTGTACACACACACACACACACACACACACACACACACACACACACATAGCTCAAATTGACAATGACCTTTTCAAGGTGAATCTGGTGACTGATTTTATTACAGACAAAATACAATCAAGAGATATTATGTATCTTTTGATGACATGAAGCATGAGCTATGGAATATTCTCTCCAGATATCAATCCCCAACCCCTTCCATCCTCCTGCAACTGCTCAGGAAACACCAGGGACAGGAAAGCCAGGGGAGCAGTGGACTGTGCCACACCCAGAAGCCACCTCCATCCCAGGATGAATCGCAAACAGATAGACGTACTGAGGAGTGTGTTGGGGGCTGTCCATGCTTGGATACACAAGTGCTACGCTGTCCTAACCAGGATAAAGGGTGCTCCTTGCTGGGATTTTGATTCAAACAAGTCAGCTGCAAAGATGAAGGAAATGAAATCCAACCACCAACAAAAATCTTTACGTAATACTTTGGGAAAGCTGAGTTCTAACTGGACATTTCAAGATGCTAAAAATACTAAGATACTGCTCTTTTTTTTCTGAAAAGGAAACGGAGGGGGAGTGGATCTTGGGAAGAGAGGAGGTGAGGGAAATAGGAGGAGTGGAAGGACAGGAAACTGTGATTGGGATTCATTGTATGAGAGAAGAATCTATTTTCAATAAAAAAATTTAAGAAGACACTAAGAAACTGTAATTTTAGGTATGAAAATAATACATTGTGTTAAAAAAGAATTCTTATATCTGTGACTGACATTTATAAATAAAGTGCTAGAATATATGTAATTTTCTTTAAAAATATTATTTTAGAAGGAGAAATGGTGGTGATATAAATGAAATAAGATAGGTCTCATAGTTAGAATTATTGAAGCTTAAACAAAATGGATGCTTGTATTTCCTTGTACCATTCTTCATATTCTTATACTTATTTATAATTTCCATTGTGAACAATCACACACACACACACACACACACACACACACACACACACACATACTGAAGCTGAATATATTCCCCAAGCATGTTTTTAGAGGCCTCCTTGTAACAAGTTCCCCTTTATCTTTACTCATTGGAGACTGGAGAGTTTACTTTCACATAGTTAGCTAACATGTTTCAGGGACTAACACATGTTTCTAATTGTGTGATTTTGTGTGTGAGCGTGTTGGTGAGTGCATTATGTGTTGGTGCCATAGTATACATGTGGAGGTAATGGGACAATCTGGGGTGCTGCTCATTACCTTCTACCTTGGTTGAGACAGTGTCTCATTATTGTCCCCTGTAGTATTTGCTAGGGTAGTTGGCCTGAGTATATCAGGAGATTCTGTGTCAGCCTCCCATCTCACTGTAGAAACTGTAGTAGTACAGATTCATGCTACCACAAAGGCTTTCATGGCTTCTAGTGATTGAAAGTTG
Source organism: Psammomys obesus (assembly GCF_907164565.1). Lineage (NCBI taxonomy): Eukaryota > Metazoa > Chordata > Mammalia > Rodentia > Muridae > Psammomys > Psammomys obesus. The sequence goes on along the minus strand of NW_026596345.1, from coordinate 494,919 downwards.
GGTCCTCATGCTTGCTTGGCAAGCACATCGCCCATTGAACAGGCTCCCCAGCCTCCCAAACAACTTTGATATCATCACTTTCTTGTGTCGTACAAAGAATTCTGTTCTTCAAATTTCAGGATTTGACTCTAGCTACTTTTTTTCCTTCTGAATCACATAAATACAAAACACATCCTTATAAATCTGTAGTTGCCCACATGTCATGCATGAAATAATTTGACAAGTGCTAATAAGTGCCCACGGAACTGCTTGCTATGTGTTCTAGACTGACGTGCTCTAGGGGATATGAATAAGTAGATCCAGGGTCTTTTCATTTCTGAAAGTGGCACATATAAAATGCGTGGCACATCAGAGAGCAGCTATGGAGACTGATATGCTTTCCTCGCTGTGTGCCTGGTTTTTTTGTTTTTTGTTTTTGTTTTTTTTTTTTTTTTTTAAAGAGGACTGTATTCATGGCACAAAGACAACAATTGATATTTTTCTGGGTATCAGATTCTAGGCATAGGATGAAAAATGGGCTTTAAGGGACATGGATTGACCAAGATTGAGTCTAACAGTCTAGGCTTTTCCTAAGACCCTGGCTATCTTACAGACTGCTCTAGCGAAGACCCATTGTATTGACATATACTTGGGTTTATCCTAGCCGGTGAAGGCTAGGGAATGTTTATCTAAATGATTTGTTTTGCCAGGTAATTAGTGAAATTGTACTATTCAGCAAATGCATGTGCTTGTACTGTGTGCCAGGCATGACATTCAAAGTAAAGTGACACATTGCTGATATCACATACTGTTTTAACAACCTAAATGATGGGCTGTGTAAAAGATGGTTATTTTTCAAATGAACACACACACAGGCACACAATTGCCACCTACAACACATGATTTGAAATAATAGAACATCTCCTTTGGGGAAATGATAAGGGAACCCAATGATCCCAAATAGTGGCTGAGATCTGAAGGCTGATCAGCCTTACTTAGAAGGTAGATTTGTGCCTTGGCCGAGAGCCATCAGAGATACTTGACTCCAAAGGGCACAGGCTTCCAGGCACGGTAGGCAGTAGAAACAGGAAACAGGCCTTAGGTTCTGCCTGTGCTTTTCTGCCCATGCATTGCTAGATGTCATCCTTGGTGAAGGGTTTTGCAGTCTGACCTCTGTCTACTGGCTTCTTCCTTTGCTAATTTTGTCTTTACTGTCACCCTTCTCTCCTGATGTGTTGCGATGGCAGGGTTGGGTCTACAGCGTTGTCACAGTTATTCGGAGGTGAGAAAGCAGCAGTGTAAACTCTGAGGGAGAGGAAGGTCGGATGTGGCTCAGGGACACACATTTCACACACTGTAAGAGCAAGTAAAAAGCTTATCACTCAGGGAAGGAATCTGGCCCAAACACGGGGCAACAATGCAGACCTGATGTTAAGCATCTTCAGAACAAGGAAGTGCTGCAGGCTGGTCAGCAAATATGGCTGCAGGAGACAATGGAGTTGCCACACAGCAGAGCACAGCCAGGCAGAGCTGTTGCTCCTTTCTTGTTTCTGCTTGTGTGTCTGAGGCTCACTGCGTGAGGTAATGAACCTCGGACGCTGCAGAGCCCATTTGTTTACCTTCTTCAGAGGAAGGGTGCCGAGCTGACAGAGGCATTTACAGGCTCTTCAAGTAGCAGGCAGCGGGCAATTTCTTTAACCCATGGAGATGTATTTTAAACACAAAACAGAAAAAAAAGGGATTCAGAGAATTTGAGGGAAAATCAGGTTGAAGTAAGGAAGGAGAGAGCAGAGCAAAAAAAAAAAAAAAAATCCTTAATCAGCCAGCACTTACTATGCATGTGAATGAATGCATAAAAATGTGTTAAGAGTTTATATAAATAGAAAAGTGTATGCTTTGTCCATATATATGCATATATCTATACACATACTGTTATGCTAGTACACTCTATGAGGTTTCTTTTGAGAATATCATATATGAGTATTATATTTATATTACTTCTCCCTCTTTCCAGCTCCTCCCATGTCCACTTGTCAAATTCATGCTCTCTTATATTTAATTGTTGTTACAAATATACTCATACACCTAAATTCACACATACATCCTCCTGAGTTCATTTAGTGTTGTTCATATGTTTGGCACTGACCGCTTGGGATTAACCTCTCCTAGGGCTTAACGTTGGAGAAGACTGGTTCTGCCTCTTTCAGTAGTCATTCCTGTTTGCAGTTCTTCACCCAGGGGCTCTGTGAGACTTGCCCCATCCAGGGCATGCTAGTCAGCATCAGCCATCACTCAGGCTTTGTTTAGGCAACCACATTGCTGAAATTTCTTGGGTGCAGCTTCCCACTCATGCACTGAAGGCACAATCTCACAGAAGACATTCTGTTTCTTCAGTTCTTACTATGTTTATACCCCCTCTTCCAAGATGTTCCCTGAGCCTAAGTGTAGGGGTTATAATACATTAATTGATGCCAAGCAATCTGTGGTCAGTTGGTTCCTCAATTTTGGCCACTTGTGGTTTTCTATAATGGTCTCTACTGCTGCAAAAAGAAGCTTCCTGAGGGGACACAGCAACACTTACCTGTATAAGTATAGAAGGATAAGTATTTAGAATGAAGTTAGGAAATTATACTGGTGTAGGGAAGTGGCCTGGTCTAGGGCCCCTGTCTTCACCAGCATGGGCAGAGGGCTGGTTACACAGTGGGTTTTTTTTTTTTAATTTTTATTTTATGTGCGTCGGTGTGAGGGTGTCAGACACTTGGAACTGGAGTTACAGACAGTTGTGAGCTGCCATGTGGGTGCTGGGAATTGAACCCAGGTCCTTTGTAATGCAGACAGTGCTCATAACCACTGAGCCATCTCTCCAGCCCCAGGTTACACTGTGCTAATGTTATTTTTAAATAATTGTTTTTATTTTTATTAATTACAGTTTATTCACTTTGTATCCCCCCAGTACCTCCCTCCCTCCTCCACTCCCGATCCCACCCTCCCTCTTCCCCAACCATGTCCCTCTCCCAGTCCACTGATAAGGGAGGTCCTCCTACCCTTCCCCCCTGATCTTAGTCTATCAGGTCTCATCAGGAGTGGCTGCATTGTCTTCTTCTGTGGCCTGGTAAGGCTGCTCCCCCCTCAGGGGGAGGTGATCAAAGAGCAGGCCAATCAGTTCATGTCGTCAGAGACAGTCCCTGTCCCCATTGTTAATGTTATTTTTATAAAACTGTATTTGTTTCTCATATTTCTCTCTTAACCAGGACATCGCACAAATAATTGATACTCTTTTACATTTTTAACAAGCTTTGAAACAACATAATTGATCAGTTATTAACCTATTCTTAAACCTCTAAGCTAATTTGGCTTCCTCCCAGCATACATCTTAGAGATACGTGCACCTTGTCTCTTTCTTACTCCAGTTCCTCTCATTTTACTTGACCTCTTCCATTGCTCCTTCCCCTACTCCCTCTAACTCCTCCGTGGTTGGCAGGAAGTCCAGCCCTATTTTCTCTTCTGCTCAGTGATTGGCTGTAAGATGCTTTATCGGCCTATCAGGGGACAATTGGGGAGCAGTGATTACACAATATTGGGGCAGGAGATTCTCAGAACAAGGATCGCAAACAAATATGGGGGAGTACAGAAATCAGCATTTTAATCACACAATAACTGACGCACTGTCTAGCATGCATTTCTTCATGTTGAGTAGACAGCTGCTGCATACCCTCTATGAATCTTTCAAGATATCTTGTCATTGTGGGCACTGCAGCTGAATAGGACTATCGATTGCTTTTCTCTCTTGTCGGCTTGCATAGCTTCACCAATACTGTGAGAGATGGCTAGATCTCAGGGAGGAGACTTTGAGGTTGGTCCCAACTCTATTAGTTCAAGTCTGACATGTGTGGTGTCTTCTTACCCAAAGTTTCTGGGAGCCAAGCAGAGGCAAGGGCTACAGACTATATAGTTTTGGGGGATTCTTAAGCTCCTCTGACCAACAACTTGTAAGGGAGGTTTCCCATGGAGGTTTTGTTAGCTAGTCTATGGCTTTAGTGGGGAGCATTGCCACCCCAAATGGTATAACTTCACTTAAGCTGTATGAATATATTTGTATGTATACATAATAAGTACATTGTAGGTATATATGCATTAATTATACATGTAATTTTAAGTGAACATTGAATTATGATTTCCCGTGGCTTTTATAAACATCCTTAGTGTTATTTAACCCTTGTCCCTCCTTCTCCTCTCCTTAGCTAAGACTCCTTCTCACCTCCTTTTTTTCTTCTCATTTTTTCCTTCTTATCACCCGTGTTCTACTTGTTTCTTTTCTAGAGATGTGTGCATTTATGAAATCACTTTGTCCAGCTGTGAAAAATGCCTCCTATAACTCTTGAGGAAGAAACAGGCATGTTCTCTCACGGCTCAGTGTGCTTCCACCCAGCCCTGTTGCTTTGACCCTCTGATGTCACAGTGTGTCATGGTGGAAATTCATGGGAGAGAAAACTTATTCACTTAGTGGCAACAAAAAGCAGAAAAAAAAAGAGTCAGGGTCCTAATATCCCCTCAAAGGTGTACCCCAATAGCACCATAGACTGGATAAATCTTTAGCTCCCGGGCTTTGGGAGGAACATCCAAGATCCAAACTAGCATTGTGTGTGTGTTTTGTACTATATTTGAATCTATCATGTGCATAAATATAGTTTCTTTAAATCCATCAGTAAGACTTACAAGCACAGTGTAGTCACTGTTATTAATTTTTATCCTCATCTTATTAATCATGAAAAATAAATCATCCCAATGACCTGGGTCAGTGTTTGTGCTATTTTTACTAAACCACACAGAAAATAAGGATTATATAAGTGTCCTTAGGTGTTCCATCTGCCTTCTCCACTTTGGCTGTTAGAGAGCTCAGTTCAGGGTACTGACCCTGCCCTCTCCACTGTGACATTTCTCTTTACCATGTCATGGTCATGAATATCAGTGTTCTTCTTTGCCCAGGCTGGGTGAGCAGCCAGTTTTTGTCTCCATGCTATTTTTTTGTGTGTGCAGGTGTTTGGATCAGGGAGCTGAATTTGTATCCAGATCCTGTGTGTGGTTTTTTTTGTTTGTTTGTTTTGTTTTTTTTTTCAAAGCGCTCCTACTTACCCACCGAGTCTCACAGGCGTGTGCAGCACACTCTGGGTTTGAGTACTTTATGGTGCATTTTGGTGAGATTTCCATATCTTTGGAGAGTCCTTTAAGCAATAAATTAAAAACAAAAAGTGACCTGGTTTTTTTTTTATGACAGCATTTTATTTCTCAAAGGCATCATTCATTAAAATTTTGTTTTTTAATAAAGATAAATAAACAATCAAGTGAATAAAAACCCTGAGAGGGAATAGCTTCCACTGCCACGCCATCAGGGGCTTTTGTAGGAAAAGAAACAGTGTTTCTACCAAGAAGTCAGCTCCCTTTTGGGAACTAGGAGATCAGCTTTGGATATGGTCATAATAAGCTTGGCCAGCAGTGAACTAACTAGGGCTGATGTAAGCCTCTCCCTGTCAGAAACCCTCCAGAGAAATAAGATGAGTCAGAGCTAGAAACCATGATTTTGGCTTTAACGTCGACTGTGTAAGAAGACTGTACAAGCCAATTAATTCTTGTAACTCAATTGCCTCTAAGTAGAAAATGTGGCACACGTATGGTACAATGAAGTACTTGGTGTCTGTGGTCTTCATTGATTTCTCCCCACCTGTATGTCGAGGCTGAGCCTTTGCTTGTATTTAGAACTCACCAGTTTATTCGTCTACCCCCACTGTTATGGGGCCCCTTGTGTTTGTCCATCTAGTGTTGGGACTGTAAGGGAGCTGCCAAGGTGATGTTGTGTTTTAGGAGCCCAGGATCTGAACTCCCATCCTCACATTTGCATAGCGAGCACTTTAAACTGAGGCACAGCTCCAGGCCCCGGATGTTTTGTTTTGTTCTTTTAGCAGACAATCATTGATCACAAGACAAGCACTGATTACTAGAACTCCTCAGTGTAAAGATCATTCTCCAAATATCAAATTTATAATGTCTCTAAGTACCCCAAATATTTGACTCTCATCAAACCTGGATATGTGAGCTTTCTGAGCTCTTTATATAAGATAATATTTAGCTCAAATGAGATTGTATATTTAAAACATAGTATGGAATCTAAGAGTAAACACATTTACATCCAGTAAAGATTTCTTTTATAATTGTTAAGATGAGATAAATGCACTTTGTATAATTTAATAGAGACTGAGTATCCTCATTTTTCAATTTAGAGAAATAAACCATTTTTTATGATGAAACATGATGTAATAATTTTTAAAAGACCTAGAATTTAGAGACCCATAAGCCTGAGTTAAATTTTCTCCTGTGCTCTCATTTGACTTTGGTATAATAATAAACTTTGCTCTTTGGGCATTTTAAAAATGAGCACATAGTTCTGTTTTGAAAATTAAATTATGCAAAGCACCAGATAGAATGTTTGATGCAGATGCAGTATATATTCAAGAAACTGTGGCTGCTGATCTACCCACCCATCATGTGTTTATCCTACAATGTAGTTCAGCATGCTTTGTGCTTCTTTGAGAAAGGAAATACTGACCCTCTGCCTCCAGGTTTTAATTCCTTTCCCAGGAAGGATATTAAAATGAGAACCTGCAACAAAAATGCCCTTGTCCTGGCTGAAATACTACGAGAGTAGGCCACAGAAGACACCTCTCTGTACTGTACTGGGGAGCGCTTGTTATGGTGAGGTCTGTGAGTAATTATGAACATTTTATCTCAGCTTCTTTGCATTCTCTCAAATCTTTGCTACCTACCTTGTAGCTTTATATTTCAGTACCAGTTTGGCCTAGCATATTTGGAGATAAACACGTAGCTCAATCAGATACAACCACAGAAGGGAGAAAGAAGTTTTTGGTGTTCTAAATTTGAACTCAATTTACAGATTAGGGACCAAGAACTCTGATAAACACAAAATAAGTTTAATGTTCTCTTCTCCTCTAACTTATTTGGTTGTAAAGGAAAAATGTGTAGACTGATTTAATTTAAAGTGCTGTTTTCCAAATGGGTAGGATCTTGCCTCAGTCATTACAGCATGTCTGATTGTATCTGTGGTCTACTGTAATGTGTGGATGTGTATACACACACATGCACACACAAACCCTTTTCACTCGGATACATCAAGTGCTATGCTGTTTAATGTTTTAAAAAATTCCACGGAGTGTATTTTGTAAGAACCTAATCTCTGTCTTTTAAAACTACGTTATCAACTTTTTCCTTGATTTTTTTCCCATACCTATAATCTGTTTGGCCACAATGATATACTGTTGTAAGCTACGTTAAGATTGTTTGTTGCAGCAAAAGCTGTTTGGCTTGAGGATACTTGCTGTTCAGCCCTGGGTGTTCTAGATAGACTTTGCAGAACTTGTTACATTAAGAAGTCTTGCACTCTATTACTGCAAAAGCACAGAAGTAGTAATTAGAAAAATACATTAGTTTTGATATTAGTGTCAAGTTATGGGTAAGAAACAAAACAAAGTGAGAGCTGGAATAGTGCAGTAGAAGACAGGCTTTGAGTTCAGGAATGTAAAAGCCAGGGATGCCATAATCTACTAAAATGTTTAAGAATCCTTATCAATTGTACTTCAGTGTTTAGGATATTACTTTCCAAATACTACTTCCACTGTTAGCTTAGCAAAACATTTTGTCTTTAGGCTATTTAATTCTGTGAACTTGCTAAACCAGATGTTACAGCGATGTCCACTCAAATGAGTTCTGAATGAGGTGATCTCAGGTACAGAAAACAGGCTCAGCAGATTGTGTAAAGAAAGCAATGATAGGAGCAGCCTTGCTAGGCCACAGAGGAGGACATTGCAGCCAGTCCTGATGAGACCTGATAAACCAGGATCAGATGGAAGGGGAGGAGCACCTCCCCTACCAGAGGACTTAGAGAGGGGCAGGGAGGAGTTGAGGGAGGGAGGATGCGATTGGGAGGGAATGAGAGTGGGGGCTACTGCTTGGATACAAAGTAAATAACCTGTGATTAATATAAAAATTATTAATAAAAAAGAAAGCAATGATGAGAAAAGCAAGGATAAGAAAACAATGTGTTTTGCTCTTAGGACTGAAGCTGACATGCTTACTTATAAATAAGCAATGATGATCTCTTTTTTCTTCTTTTTTACCTACATGGAAAGTGTGAAGCAAATAGTTACTTGAAATACAGGGTTCGGCTTATTAAATCCTTTAATGTCAGCTCTGAAATAAATGGTATCCCATTTGTTATGAAACATTATAAACTGATCTGCGAAGACTTCAGGGGGGAAATGAGTACAGAGAGCCTTCAGGGAAAAGAGAAACCGTGGCCTGGGGCATCTCTGAGACAGGCTGGGGACCTATGACAGGCTTCCAGGAGGATTTGGGGGTGACTCTAGTGAAGACCCCTACTAGTGGGGGAAATGGAGATTGTAGAAGACACCATCTAACCAGATATGACTCCAAGTAGAGGGAGGGGAGCACCAACACATCCACAAAAACTTAGAGCCCAAATTTACCCTCCCTACAACATAGGCAGGGAGAAAGATAGATCAGAGGTTGAGGGAATTTCCAACCAATGCCTGGCTACCCTAACACTATTAATGACACTCTGCTATGCTGCTATGCCTGCAGACAGGAACCTAGCATAACTGTTGAGAGGCTCCACCCAGCAGTGGATCATAACAGATGCTGAGACTCACAGCCTGTGCTCGGGTAGAGCATAGGGAGCCTTGTGGAAGAGTGGGAGAACGGATATGAGGATCAGAATGGAACAGGATCTCCACAAGAAGACCAACAGAGCCAACTAACCTGAGCCCAGGGGGGCCTTGCAGAGGCTGAAGCACTAATTAAGGACCATGTATGGACTGGAGTTAGCCGCCCCCCCCCCCAGCATATGTACCCAATGGACAGCATAGTTGTCATGTGGGTCCCCTAGCAAGGGGAGTGGGGCTGTTTCTGACAAGGACTCTGTTGAATTCTTTTGATCACTTCCCCCTGGAGGAGCTGCCTGGCCAGGCCACTGTGGAAGAGGGTGAGTCCTACTGTGATTGGATGTGCTGAGAGGGTTAGGTGGGGTGCTGGTGTGTGTGGACGCTCTCCCCTTTTCTGAGGGGAGGGAAAAGGGAAGGAGATATGGGAAAGAGGGAAGGAGGGTGAGACTGGGAGGAGAGGAGGGAGGGGGATATGATTGGGATGTAAAGTGAATAAATAAATACATTTAAAAAAGAGAGAAAAAATAAGTAAGCTATGATGGTCACTTTTTTCTTCTTTGCTACCAGATGAAAAATGTGAAGAAAATAATTACTTGAAATATAGGCCTCCACTTATTAAATCTTTTAATATCAGCTCTGAAATAATTGGTATTCCGTTTGTTAGGAGACATCGAACACCCACGTTGGTTTTCTTACTCTAAGTCCCTGACAAGGACTTTACTGTAGGAAGTAGGTTTTAGAGGGTACAGAAAGAGTTCCTGCCTCACAATATAACAATTAAATGAGATTTTTCTGAGCAGTTGCCAAGAGCAATCAAGAAAGATGTAGCTTTTTAAGCAGAACATTTGCTGAATTGCTTTGCATTTTAGTCAAAGCAGCCCATTCTCATTATTTATTTAGATTTATCTGGCAGTTATTCTCTGAAGAGCTAATTAGAGTAAATTATTCCAATACCATGTTCATTTACAGACTGCTGTTATTTATCCCCACGCTTGTTTCCATATTTTGCAGATTTTTCCACACTACAAATCTCTTGAATCTAGTCACATCTGTTGACTTATATCCCTGCCTGCCCTACCCAGCCTTCAGCATCCCTTCCTTAGCTGAATGAAGTTGAGTGTAATCTGGTTTCTTCCTCAGTTCTTGCCTGCTGTACCCGTCTTCTGCTCAGCCGTCTAATGGCGCTCTTTGAATTTAGCAGTTTGTATTGATATATTTATATCAACACATATAAATATATATATATTTATATATTCTACTGGTACCCCTGTGGAGATGAGATGGACAATAAAATAAATTATGTGTGTGTGTGTGTGAGTTTAGTGGTTCTCAACCTTCCTAATGCTGTGACCCTTCAATACAGTTCATGTTGTGGTGACCCCCAACCATAAAATTATTTTTATTGTTACTTCATGATTGTAATTTTGCTATTGAGCAGTTTCTCAGTTCCTGAGACCACAGAAAATACGTGTTTTCCAATAGTTGCAACCCACAAGTTGAGAACCGTTGGTTTAGAGGGAGAAAAGGAAGGGAGGAAATGATGTAACTAACTAACTAACTAACTAACTAACTAACTAACTAACTAACTAACTATATATTTCCATATATATGAAAAATTTAAAAAATTTTCACTGAAAAATAATTAAAATTCACAATACATTGTGTTCAACACTTTAAATTATTTTTTAATTAAAAAATGCTGATACAATATATTTTGATAATATTCTTCCCCAACTCCTTCCAGATTCCTCTCCGACCTAACTTCATGTTCTTTTTCTCCCTCAACACACACACACACACACACACACACACACACACACACACACACACA
>NW_026596345.1:445850-484349 GCF_907164565.1 Psammomys obesus | reverse complement strand
ACACACACACACACACACACACACACACACACACACACACACACACATTCATCACTAAGTGGGGTGACCAGATACTCCTGAGTGTGAGGCTTGCCCTGGAATGTGGGGTCATTTATCCAGTGTCACTTCATTAGAGAATATTGATTTATCCTCTCCCAGCAAGTAGCAATTACAAATAGTTTCTTGGTTAGCTTCTGGTGCCCAATTCCCCTTCTCAGTGCTGGGATTTTGTCTGGTTTGAGCTTGTGCATGTCTTGTGCATGCTATCACAGTCCTCTTGTGTCTGGAAAATGCTGTTTCCTTGGAGTCACACATCACTTCTAGCTCTTAAAATCTTTTTGCCTCCTCTTCCATATAGATCCCTAAGCCTAGAAAGGAGAGGGCTGATAGAGACATTTTACTTAGGACTCAGTGATCCAAAGTTTCTCACTTTAAAAAAATTTGGTTCTTGGAGGTTTCAAGATGGCAGGGACCAGTGTGTATCATATTTAAGGGGTGGAAGATCAAAGACTGCAAAACTGGTGAGTAAACAGGAGGCTGTATCTGAAACACTGACTTTGGTGCTTCTCGAACTGGAGAGAACACCACAGGTGTTGGGGACAATTAGATCCAGGTCCCCAATTGCCATCTCCCTGTCCAAGAGTCACAGACTGTGAGGCCCCTTTCCATATACTTGAGTAAGTGCAGGCTTCCAGTTTCAGGAAATTTCCCCTCCTGCAGCCAGACATCAGATACTTCCTGCTCCCCCCTCACCCCAAGGCAGCATCTGAATTCCTGGGACAGCTTCCTAACCTCCAAACTGAAGGTTCTACTTGTCCTCCTGTGGAAACCAGGTGGAAAATAAAATCGTATGGAATCCCGGATCCCAGATAGAGGAGCTCAGAAAATGTGAGTTCCAGAAGCACAATGTCTGGGCATAGGATCCCCCATGGTTGCCAGCAGAGGAAGACAACCTCTGCCCTACATCTACCACCTGAGGCACCCACTCCCTTCCCTTCAAGCCACCTACACTTATGCCCTGCCTTCTGAAACACACCCCCCAATATGGCTGCATCTGAAATGCCAGAACCCATTCATGTTCCCCTAGACTTCTCTCATCATCCTGAAGACTACTGCAGACTCCAGACCCCAGAGGTGGGTGGATCCAGTCCTAGGCGCAGATTCCTGGAACAAACAGCCAAGGCTATGGCCATCCAGATGGCTAAAAGCCACTGTAAGAACATAATCAACAAAAACCAGGACATCATGGCTCTACCAGAAGATCCTCCCCACAAAAAAAAACAATGGATATTCTAATGCAGGTGAAACACAGAAAAATGACCTTAAATTTATACACATGCAGTTATTAGAGGCATATAAAGAAGAAACAAACCTCTCAAAGAAATACAGAAAAATACAACTGAACAAAGAGAGGCCTTCAAGGACAGACAGGAAACCACAATCAAACAGGCGAAGAAAATTAATAAAACTGTTCAGTACTGAACATGGAATTAGAATCAATAAAGAAAGCAAACAGAGAAATCCCTGGAGATGGACGATTTAGAGAAGAGATCAAGGACCACAGAGGTAAGAATCACCAACAAAATACAAGGGATGGAGATTAACGAATCTTAGGGGTTGAAGATACAGTTGAAGAAATCAATACATCTTTCAAAGAAAATATTAAAACAAAAAAATTCCTGACACAAAACATCCAAGAAATCAAGGGCACCATGAAAAGATGAAACCTAAGAATAATAGGAATAGATAAAAAAAGAAGATTCCAGGTTCCAAGGTCCAGAAAATATTGTCAAGAAAATCTCCCAAATGTAGAGAAAGAGATGCCGTTAAACATACAAGAGGCTTAAGAACACCAAATAGACTAGACCAGAAAAGAAATTCTTTCCACCACATAATAATCAAAACACAAAATCTATAGAACAAAGAAAAAAATATTAAAAGTGGCAAGGGGAAAAGGCCAAACAACATATAAAAGGAGACATATCAGAGTCACACGTGACTTCTCAACAGAAACAATGAAAGCCAGAAGAGCCTGGGCAGATGTCATGTAGACAATAGCAGACCACAGATGCCAGTTCAGACTACTGTACCCAGCAAAACTTTCAGAAAAAAACAAGATATTCCATGACAACACCAAATTTAAGCACCATCCCAGCTCTACAGAAAATACTAGAAGGAAAAATCCAACACACTGCCTAAGGGAAGAAATAAAGAAACAAATTAAAGACTTCCTAACTTCCTAGAATTCAATGAAAATCAGGGCACAACATACCCAAATTTATGGGACACCATGAAAGCAATGCTAAGAGGAAAATTCATAGCACTAAGTGCCTTCATAAAGAAATTGGAGAAATCCCATATTAGCAACTTAATAGGTCACCTGAAAACTTTCAAAAAAAAAAAAAAAAAAAAGAAGCAAACACACCTAAGAGGAGTAGACAGCTAGAATTAATCAAACTCAGGGACTGAAACCAATAAATTAGAAACAAAGAGAGCAATACAAAGAATCAACAAAGAGTTTTTTTTTTTTTTAAGAAAATCAACAAGATAGACAAACCCCTAACCTAACTTACTAAAAGACAGAGGGACAGTATTCAAAATTAACAAAATCAGAAATGAAAAGAGGGACATAACACACCGAGGAAATCCAAAGAGTCATTCAGTCTTACTTCAAAAACCTGTATTCCACAAATTGGAAAATCTAACAGAAATGGATGATTTTCTTGATAGATTTCACCTACCAAAGTTAAACCAATAGCAGGTAAACAGTCTAAACAATCTAAGCAGCCATCTCAAGTCTCCCAACCAAAAAGAGCCCACGACTAGTGTAGAATTCTACCAAATTTTCAAAGAAGAGCTAACACCGTTACTCGACAAATTATTCCATAAACTAGAAACAGAAGGAACACTACCAAACTCATAATATGAAGCCACAGTCACCCTGATACCTAAACCACATAAAGACACAACAAAGAAAGAATACTTAAGATTAATCTCTCTTATAAACATGGATGTAAAAATACTCAATAATATACTTACAAACTGAATGCAAGAACACATCAGCACTTCATTCATCATCCCAAGGATACAGAGCTAAAGAGAATTCTCAACAGAGGAGTTTCAAATGGTGGAGGCATGCTCAGTGTCCTTAGTCATCAGGGAAATGCAAATCCAAAACGATTCTGAGATTCCATATTACACCTGTCAGAATGTCTAAGATCAAAAATTCAAATGACAACACATGCTAGAGACCATGTGGATTAAAGGGAACCCTCCTCCATTGCTGGTGGGTGTGCAAACTTGTACAACCACTTTAGAAATCAATTTGGTGCTTTCTCAGAAAACTGGGAGTAGCACTACCTCAAGACCCAGCTATACCACTCCTAGGCATACATCTGAAAGATGCTCTATGATACCAAAACAACATTTGCTCAAACATGTTCATAGCAGTTTTATTCATAATAGCCAGAAACTGGAAACAACCCAGACGTCCCTCAGTTGAGGAATGGATACAGAAATTGTGGTACATTTACACAGTGGAATACTACTCAGCTATTAGAAACAAGGAAATCATGAAATTTGCAGGCAAATGTATGAAACTAAAAAAGATCATCCTGAGTGAGGTAACACAGACCCAGAAAGACACACAGTATATACTCACTTATAAGTGGATTTTAGTCATATATTACAGGGTAGACAAACTATAATGTACGGACCCCAAGTAGATAAATCCAATGGGCTTCATTTTGACCCACTTGTTAGGGGAGTTGGGGATATCTCTGACGTGGACTATGTTTCCTGCATTTTCATCAGTTTCCCCTGGTGAGACTTCCTTACTAGGCCACAGGGGAGGAAGATGAACTCAGTCCTCTTGTGAATAGATGAGCTGGGGTATCTCAATAGGGAGGCTTTCCTATCCTGAGGTGTAGGGGAGAGTGGATGCAGAAGGGAGGGGGGTATTGTGAGGAGAAGACAGCGGAGCCCATGACGGAGAGGTAAATTGAATTAATTAATTAAAAAATGACTTTTTACATGAAATGGCGTTTTCATGCGATGAATTTTGATCATATTTCTGGCTTTCTCCACTTCTCCCTTAGCCACCCACCTCCTCTATCCTACCCACCAACTCTCTACCAGAGAGTGCACCCATAAAGAAATCTGATCCGACATCCCTCCCATTTGCCTTTCTGAGTGAGGTTAATCATCTTACCTAGGGTCCCATCAGAAGAGGGATAAAACAGGGAACAGGACAGGAACCTACCACAGAGGGCCTCTGAATTACTCTACCCAGCAGGGTATCAAAGCAGATGCTGAGACTCATAGCCAAACTTTGGGCAGAGTGCAGGGAATCTTATGGAAGAAGGGCAGATAGAAAGACCTGGAAGGAACAGGAGCTCCACAAGGAGAGCAACAGAACCAAGAAATCTTGGCACAGGGGTCTTTTCTGAGACTGATACTCCAACCAAGGACCATTCATGAAGATAACCTAGAATCCCTGTACAGATGTAGCCCATGGCAGCTCAGTGTCCAAGAGGGTGCCCTAGTAATGGGAATAGGGACTGTCTCTGACATGAACTCAGTGACTGGATCTTTGATCACCTCCCCCTGCGGGGTCGGCAGCTATAGCAGGCCACAGAGAAAGACAATTCAGCCAGTCCTGATGAGACCTGATGGGCTAGGATCAGATGGAAGGGGAGAAGGAACTCCCCTATCAGTGGACTTGGAGAGGGGCATGGGAGTTGATGAGGGAAGAGAGGGTGGGGTTGGGAAGGAATGAAGGAGAGGGCTACAGTTGGGATACAAAGTGAATAAACTGTAATTAATATAAAAAATAATAAAAAAATTAAAGAAATCTGACCCTCTGTCTCTAGGAGCTATCAATAATCAATTTCTTCTTAGGCAGGGGTGGGAAAGTCCCACCCCTCCACTCTCCATGGAGTGATCTTATGTAGTCTGAGGAAATGAAAACAGCCTAGCTGCATATCAACTGATGAATGCACGATGAAAATGTGATTACATTTACATGAAGGAGTATCATTGGTCTTTTAATAAAAACAAAATTATGAAATTTTCAGGTAAATGGATTGAACTGGAAACAATCATTCTGAGTGAGGTAACCCAGACCCAGAAAGATGAATTCTGTTGTCTCTCATCTGGGGATGTTACCTTTGAGTCTCCAAATGTGTGTGTTTCTTTTGGATTAACCATAAAGGTCAGGAAATTAGTCAGACCATGGGTGGGAATTCAAGGGCTGGGAGACAGAGTGCGGTAGTATGAAGGTCAAAGAGGAATAATGGTATAATAAGAGTTTAATGGGTGTGGAGAGGACAATGTCATTGAGAGGATATAGGGAGAGATAATAAATACTGAAGATATTGAAAAGAATAATGCTGTAGAAACTGCAGAAGTCGCCACAAACACATGAGTTTAAATGGAGTTCTCACTTCAAACTTCTATAGGTGGGTCTTAGCATTTCCACTATGTTGTACATTCAGAATAAACAATTATTCTGAGTGAGGTAACCCAGAAACCAGAAAGATGGACTGTGTTCCAGACTCAGAAAGATGAACTCTGTTGTCTCTCATTTGGGGATATTTTAGCTTCGAGTCTTCACATGAGTGTGTTTCTTTTGGATTAACTATAAAGGTCAGGGAATTAGTCAGAGACCATGTAATGACTATTTCTAGAATTTTTGTCATTTCAGAAAAAGCCCCATATTTGTTAGCTTCCAATCCCTATTACCCTCACCTTCTCCCCACTTTGTCTAGTGGGGATGCGTTATATACATGGAATCAATCAAAACATGTGGCTTTATGTGTCTGTTTACTTTAACCTAACATCCAAAGGCTTGTTCATGTTTCCATGTGTTTCGGTGTTACATTCCTTTCTATAGGTAAATAATACTCTGCTGGCTGGAACAGTCCATGCTTTGTTTAATTCATCTTGAATTGATGATATCTGGGTTAGTTGCAGTTTTGGCAACTATGAATAATGATGTACATCTACACACACAATTTTTAGTGGTCATGAGTGCTGGCTAATTTTATGTCAATTTGAAATAGGCTAGAATCATCTGAGAAGAGGGAGGCTAAATTGAGAAAATGTCTCCATAAAATTGGGTTGCAGTCAAAGCTGTAGAGAATTATTTTAGTTAGTGATTGATGAGGGAAGGCCCAGCCTGTGTGGGTGGCACCATCCCTGGGCAGGTGGTCCTGGTTTCTATAAGAAAGCAGGCTGAACAAGCCACAGGGAGCAAGCCAGTAAGCGGAACCCATCCTTGGCCTCTGCCTCAGCCCCTGCCTTCAGGTTCCAGCTCTGCTTGAGTTCCTGCCCTGACTTCCTTCCTAAATAGTAGCCTATGATGTGGAAGTGTATGTTAAATAAACCCTTTCCTTCCTTAGTTGCTTTGGTCATGGTGCTTCCTCACAGTAATAGAAACCCCAAACTCAGACACCATACTTCCATAATTTTCCTGATGTATGTCTAGAAGCAGAACTGCTAGGTGACTAAGTACTTATCTTCCTACCCTTCTTTCTCTTTCTCTCTCTTCCCCTCCTTCCCCTCTTCCTCTCTTCCCCTCTTTCTCTTTCTTTCCTTCTCCTTCCCTCTCTCTTCTTTTTTTGTGACTACAAACAAATTTAGTGGGTATGAAGTGATATCTCATTGTGTATTTTTAAAAATTTTAATTTTCCCAATTAGTAACAACAAAAATATTTTGGTATGATTTTGACTATTTGTACATTTTCTTTGGAGAAATTTTACCTAATTTAATTTGGATTCTTTATTATTGAGTCATAGTACTTTGAACATTTTGGAAGCTAAGCTTTTTATGAGATATATGATTTTCTCCCATTCTGTCAGTAATTTGCACTTTCTTGACTATGTCCTTTGAAATACATTTAAAATTTTGACCATGTTGATTCTATGAGTTTCTTTTGCTTCTGTACACATTTAAGAAATAATTGCCTAACTGATGATTTATATGGAAATTTTTTTCATCTGTAAGTTTTATAGATTTTTTTTCTTTTTTGGTTAATATGATTTTTGAGATAGGGTTTCTGCAGCCTTGGCTGTCTGAAGATCAGTTGAATTGGAATGCACAGACATCTGCCTGCCTCTAGCTCCTGAGTGCTGTATTAAAGATATACACTCCACCATGCCTGCTCCAGTTTTTACAGTTTAATTCTTACATTTTCTTTTAAAATAACATTTTGTGTGGTAGGGATGACAAAAGTCCCTCTCTTCTCTGTTGTACAATATCATCCTTTACCCCACTAACTTACTCTGTCACATACTTTCCCCACTGAATGGTCACACGCTTTCAAATATTGATTGAGTGTAAATATGAGTTTAATTTTGGACTATTAATTCTGCTTTCTTGATCCATTTCTCTTATCTCTATCTCCCATACAATAGTAGGCTTTGAAATTGAGGGATTTTCCTTATTATGACTTTGAGGAACTAGGGACCTTTACATTTTTATATGAATTTCAGGATCGGCTTTCTAATTTATAAAGGAGACAGTTTGGATTTTTCATAAACACTGTATTGAGGGGACATCAAGATGGCCCAGCCTTTTAGAGCAATTGCCTCCAAGTCTGATGATTTGAGTTAGACCTCTGAGTATGTGTCAAGAGTGAACCAACTCCTGAAAGTTGTCCTCTGAACTTCTTTCATGCAACTTGGCACACATACATGCACATATGTAAAATAAATAAATAAGATGTAATTTGTAAAGATTTCATTGAATTGGTAGACCAGTTTGAGAAACCTTGACATTATTAACAGTATTAAGCGTCTCAGCCATAGGATTAGATATTTTCCTACTGTTTGTAGTCCTTTCTACTTGCTTTTAATGCTATTCCATGCTTTTACAGTTTTATTGTCTTGTTATTTTATACTACAAAAGATTCCCAAAACAGTATTAGTTTTGCATTTCTTTTTCCAAATTTACTCATATTTTATTCTTGGTGAACTTTTGTATTCAGGATTTTCTCAATTTCATCATTGTAGTACTTGTTTCTGCTGTGTGAAAACACCATTAAATTTTGTAGGTTCATCTTGCATTCTGCAAGTTAGCTTAAGTCATTAATTAGGGATTTCTTAGAAGGGTTTTCTGTATAAAAGACCATGTTCCTTGAAGTCAACGTTGACTTTTCTGTTGTTGAGATAGGGTGTCATCGTAGCCCTGGAACTCATTATATAGGCCAGGCTGCCCTTGAAATCACTAAGTGTTCTGATTAAAGGGGTATGTCAGCACTCCCAGTTCATAAGATGATTTTATAGATTTTTCCATAATCTTGATCTCATGCTTTATTATCTTTATTATTATTATTATTATTATTATTATTATTATTATTATTATTATTATGTGGCTAGACTCTCTGGTGCAATGCTTGAAAGAGGTATTCAGTGAGCAGCCATTTTTTATCTTGTTTCTGATCTTGGGAGGAAGTTCTCAGCTTCACAGCAGTAAGGATGACATCAGCTGTTGTCAGTTAAAGGGGACATTCCACTCTGGTTTGTTGAGTGTTTGTGGTAGGATGTTGGACATTGGAGAATGCTCTTGCTGTGGTTACTGAGATGCTAGTATACTTTTTTATTTTTTCTCTTCTTTGTTCTTCAGCTTATACTATCTCTACTGACGTATCTGACTGTTTGTAGATTCTTTTAAAAACCTGTTCAGTAAACTATTTTCAGCTATTCTACCTTTCAAATTCAGGACTTGAGTTTAGGCCTTTTACCTTTTATCTCTTGATAGTCTGACTGGGTGAGGGGTTGCCATCATAGTTTTCTTTACTTTAGAAACAAGTTTCGTTTTTACACTTTTGATATTATAATAGTTATTTTGAAGTCTTCATCATGTAAGATAAACATGGAGGCCCCTGACGGGATCTTCATTGGCTTCTTTTTCTTGTTTATGGACAACACTTTCATTATCTCACTGGTATTATTTTTGTAAAAAATAGATGCATTGATTATGCATTTGGGCAACTGTGAATGTGATACCTTCTCCGCAGCTCTGCTGAGAATGTTTGCTGTATGTACCCTTGCTGGCATATTTATCTAATGACTTAGTGGGTGACTATATGATCATATATTCATTTGCAGCACTTAGGCTCTGAGTTTGATGCTTGAACGCACAGCACTGTTTCCTCGACTCTACTTCCCAAGCTTCATCAAAGTTTTGCAGTTAACTAAAGTCATGTTTGTCTTTCTCTGGACTCTACATTGAAGTTTAGGCTAATGTCACTCTTAGCTTCCAGTAATACATAGATGGTTATTGATTTGATAATAACTCGGGCTACCGTCGCCCATAGTCTGGTTCAGTTAAAGTGAAGCCACATTGCAGGTGTTGTGGTTTACTTCTGAAAGACTCTTCTTAGTGAATTTGTTTCTTGATTTTCTGTTAAACTTCTGGATCGCTCTCCAAGAACCATGATAACCCTGCTGCATTATTCATGCCTTGAGCATGAAAGTCCCCCGGCTCCATTATGATCAAGGAGTTCTCTTTTTAAAACGCCATCATTTGTCACTCTCACTTGTTTTACTAATTTTTCTCTATAGTATAATACACTGATCTGACAATGAACATCTGTACCTTAAAAAAAGAGCAGAACTCCCAGCTAGAGTTCTGTTTTTACATACATATGCCTATTTTATAAAACTTTCTAAGTCCATAGCTAAATGGCAGTGTTGGGAAAATGAAAACTGGAGTGGGGTATGTTAATATGATGTTCTAAATTGAGAAGAAATGAGTAATAATTATGATGATGTACATATCAAAAATGCCGTAGATACTGATTTAATGCTTAAAGTTGACTGACCCTGTGCAGCTTGCATCCATTATCTCATTTAAGTGATTCCTTGAGGAGGACACAGCTGTGTTTGTTTCCATAGCCCTGTGGATTCCAAAATAAGTGGATGTTCAATGCCCTCAAATGACGTAAAATAGTATTTGCATTTGACATTTACACATTCTACTGCAAAATTTAAATCATTTCTAAATTACTTGTAATGCCTAACACCATGTCAATGACATGTAAATAGTGTGATACTATATTCTTAGAGAACAACAACAACAAGAAAAGCTTGTACATGTTGTTTTAAAAGGGTATTTTCACTTTTCAGTTTATAGAATACACAGCTGATGCAGAAAGCATCACTACAGGGGGACGACTGTATTATTCTGTAGAAGCTTTAGTGAATACAAAATATTTAAGCAGGTAATCTCAGGACAGAAACAAAACTAACAAGTGGCTATACTGGAAATCTAGAAGGACAATTAGACTTAGAGCTGTTTATCAAGAAAGCTGTGGTATTATCCATTAAATAGTTCATATTAGAAATGAAAAAAAAATGGCTAAACTAAAGCTAGAGTCAGAAGCACATGGCTGGAATCATGAAGCGAAATCATGTTAATTCTCAGATGGTTTTGGCTCTTTCCCTTCTTTCTGGTAACATGGCTTTAGTCCATCTTCTCCAGAAAATTCTGAAGGAGGGCTTTTAGGCATCTCATTTGTGCCCACGGCATTACAACTATAGGCTAAATACCGCTGGTCCTCTGCAAAAAGATTTACTGGGTTCCCACAATTTCTTGATGAGTTTCAAGGACTCCATGGAAGAGTATCACTGCTATGTTGCCCTGTCATTCAACAGTGTACCGAATTCCAGGGTTGGAGTCAGATTGTTATTATATCCT
This sequence comes from Psammomys obesus, assembly GCF_907164565.1. Taxonomy (NCBI): domain Eukaryota; kingdom Metazoa; phylum Chordata; class Mammalia; order Rodentia; family Muridae; genus Psammomys; species Psammomys obesus. The sequence goes on along the minus strand of NW_026596345.1, from coordinate 473,647 downwards.
GAACGTAGACATGGACATTGTTAAAGGTACCCTAGGTTAAACATGATTTAACCTGTGGGAATCTAAGCCACTCTGCTCCTGTCCAAGTTTGACTTTGAACATGGTTCTTGCAAAATATTTTCACTCTATATTATTATTACTATTATGATTATAATTATCATTATTAGTGTGATATGTATGTATAGATGTGGGCATACTTGCCATGGAATGTGTGGAGGTCAGAGAATAACCTTCAAGAGTCAGCTTTTTCACACCGTTGTAGGATCCAGGGACTGAACTCGGCTCATCATGCTTGTGTGGCTACGTCATTCACCTGGTGGATTTTTATTTTGCTCTTTTTACAAAAGTTCAAAGTAGGCCTGTCAGCTCAATATTGGCAGACATTTAAAGCTAAATTCTGTCAGTTCTTTTATGTCTTTATATATACTCACAGATTTGCACATACGGTCTCCTTTATCCTTTTGAACCCAAGAAAAACTGTGGTACTAGCTGGTTTGCAGAAGCACACATGCTAATCCCGATCCGATACTGGCCATGTCCAGTACCGCGGCAGCCTCAGCTGTCTGTGGCGATGCTGCTGCTCCTGCCACTGTGTTCTATTTCTAGAGTCTAGTGACTCTATCAATTGAGGGTATTGTTTGTAGGGCACCAGTAAAGCAGTTAGAAAGAGAAAAGAGCAAACCCAAGACTTACGGCTTGCTATGCTAGTGTTCTAGACTCTGAGTACATAGATGAGGAAGGTAGTTCTCACCAGTTATGGGATGTTATTACTTGGAGCTGTCTCTGGCTAGATGATGGAGATTATGTGAGAACAGTTTTCTTAAATTGTATCCAGAGGCAGTGGGGTCTCACCTGTGACACAGAGGAATAAAATATCATCCTGTAACAACAGAGGTCCAGTCTAGGTAAACAAAAATATATAAAAATAGGTAAAAGCCAGAATGTATTTCCTTAATTAGTTGATAAAGTGTACCATATTTTTACTTAATGAGTTAAAATTAAATGAAAAAAACCCATCATCTATAAAGTGGTATAAGTTCCTTAATGGATCATTTTAACATTTAGAAAAACATAGAAACTATATATAATAATATTCACAGACACATGGAACACACACATACTCACATATATGAGAGAGGGAACACCTGGGATATAAAACAAATCCAAGAGTTGTTTTCTGTTGACAAGGATAAATGAGAAAATGAACTCTTAAAATATCTTAAAATAGATGCAGGTCACAGCACTTACAACTATCTCTTTTTCTGTCCAAAATTTCATTGACACAACTGAAAATTGTATTTAGAAGGTATCAATCCTAACAGCGACAGAAAAATACAAAATGGAAGCAGAAGTCATATGCATTGTAACCCTGAAGAAGCAGAGCCAAGAAGAGCACAGTGCTAATATATTCTGGAGCAAAAGTATGTCACATGGGGATCTTTCTTCCCTAAACAGCTCCATAGATGTTTGAAAGCCAGTGGGCAAATGAAACCAGTAGTCAGCTGTCGGTAAAGTCAGTGAAAAGCCTTCCTTGAAAGCAGCCAGTCCAGGCAGGCCCTCTGCTCACCCACTTCCCCTGCCACCATGGCTAGTTCTGCAGAGGGTGCAGGCTGCACCTCGAGGGAACATGCCAGTTAGAGCTGGAAGAGGAGCAAAGCATGCCAGCTGCCTGCTGCCTGCTGTCTGCTCCTAGATGAAAGCCAAGGTGAGGAACCAATGCTACAAAAAACACCCAAGAAGAGTTAGGTCAGCATAAAGGGTGAAGAATCCTTTTCTCTTCGCATGGCCACCCCCACACACCTTCACCATGTCTCTTCCCTAGCATCCCTCCCAAACCAATGCTTCCCACTACATGCAGGTGTCATGGAGTTATCTTAGAATAACAAAGTTAGGTTTGTGACAGAAAGCATTTTAATATGAACAGCAACACGAAACAGACATGAATACTAGAAAAGACAACCCATGACTGTGCGAAGAAGCCGAGTTCCTCCATAGCACAACAAAAGCATTAACCGAAAGGATCTCTGACTCATGAAAACTAGTTACTAGAAATTAAACAAAAAGAACATTAGATGCTTTAAATTATGCCGACATAATGAAAACTGCATTAGCAGTTCTAAAGAGAAAATGAATACACTCAAGCAGAATTTACTGTAGAAGGAAAATTAGACACAGCTGAGAGATTGGCCCCCAAGTGAGTCAGCTTTCTGTAAGAGCAACAAAATGCCAGAGGCAATAAACTTATAGAAAAGAAAAGGCGACCTTGGCTCTGGGTTTCATGTATTTCAGCCCTTGGCTACACTGCTTTTGGACCTATGAATCACAGCACTGCAGTGGGAGTTTGGGGAAGAGGACATGCTCACCTCTTGGAAGCCCCAGACCGAAGAGAGAAATAACGAGAGGCTAGACTCATTCCACCAGTAATCTACTTTCCTAAAGCTTCTGTCATCTCCTAATATGCAGTATACTGGGGACTCAACCTTTAACATGTGGGTCTCTGGGTGACGATTATCCAAAAGATATTAATTCCAAACGATATGAAAAGAAAATTTTTGTCTGGGCCGCTGATGTCACCAACAAAGCTACTATGTTCTGTATATTCAGACAGTGTGTAGCAGTAAACAATGGGAACCCACGGTGGAGGTGGGCTTTGTGTATTGAGTGTTGGCGTAAAGATTCGTTTTATAGGAATTAATCTCATTTCATGTTTTTTTTTTTTTCTGTGTTAAGGTTTTGGAGCTGGAGCAAGCAAATGGAAGTATAAGTGTGTTTTCCAGTGTTAATGGATCATTAGCCTCCACTACCTGTTGCTCACTGTTCCTGCCCCACTACCCAACACTGGCCAGGGGATTTGTGAGATGGGTGTCAAAGGACTGTTGTGACTGGCTAGTTCTAAGTTTCTTCTGTAGATGGTTTATAATTCACATAGCCAGGACTCAGAGTAGCTTTCTCATACTTAGTATCAACCGAGGAGAAAGCAAGCTCAAAATACCTGCTCTTCTGTGGTTGATGTAGAAGAATATCAAATGCAGATGCCCTGTCTTACCAGAGAAGCAGCCGATTTTGTGATAGCAACCCTAGACTGTTTACAAGATGAAAAATGCATACAGGTGTTTGGAATAGTCCCCTGCCCCAGTTGGATGCTTTGCCAGATGTTGGGGGAATGTTCTGCCAGATCATAAAGACAGATCTGGGTAGGAGAGTGATGTCCCCAGGGAGCCACATGTCCGAAGCAGCTGCATTACAGGCTTGCCTGGGCCTGTCTACAGGACTGGCATGACAAATCGGCACTTTCCTCTTATGTTTTGAAAAGGTGGAGTTAAGGAGACTCTATCTGATAATGTTATCTAAGATGACTGTAGTAGAGACATTTTGAAAGGGAATTGCTGTTTTAGGATGGCCACTGGCAGACAAAATGGGGGCCGCTTTTCTTTTGGAACAATTTGAGGAAAGGGATAAGAAATTGATCACGAAACGTGATTCAGAATTTTTATGAGTTTTTCAAAGATTTTGTAACGAGGTCATTTTGCAGTGACCTAATCAAAGTTGGTATTGTCGCACGCTTAAGCAGGATTCTGACTTAGATGGTTAAGTTTAAGCATCTGCCGGCATTTTATACCTGACTACAGGTACTCACCTTTACAGGCAACCGTGATGGCCCCAGTGTGTTCTTCAGGGAAATTCTTTAAAGGCTTGGGAGATTTTCTTCCCGCTGGTTGGAGAGCTGATGTGAATGCTAGACCAAACAGAAATGTGTGCTGAATAGACGGGCAAATTTAAGCTAAGTGAGAAACTTTGAAAGTTCTCAGAGTAATAGTTAGATGGTATGTTCACTCTGGCAACGTTTTTAATAATGGGCTGTGTGCAGCTTGTAGGCTTAGAGAGTACCAAATTAAATAGTAGCAACGAATTCAGAGGAAGACTGTCCACTCTCTCAAGATGCCAGAAATGTCTAGGTTGAACGTCTAGGTGAAATGTCTAGGTTGTCCCACAAAGCTTAGTAATTATATAAAGTTCAACAGTTTGATACTTTTAGCAGTCTGAAGGTTGGTAATACTGAATTTTGTCACCAACAGAGCCCATACAGTTAAAAAAAGACAAAATTAGCTATTATATGGCTAGTAACAGAAACAATTTTCTGACTTCTGCCTAGAGTATCTCAGAGCATGCTTCCGGAAGATGCAAAGGCAGAAGAGTGGCAGATAAAGGAACTGTACTATGCTCTTTCTTGGTACTGTTTCTGTGGAAACTGAACCTGTTGGCAGCATAGTTATGATGATCAGTCCTGCACATATTTACAATGTAGATTCCTTATGGTTATGGTGCATCCTGCACTGGAGGGAGACTTCCTTGAGTCACTATTGGGGTGTCAGGGCCTGGTGGAGCCTCCCCTTTCAGAAGCCTCACCATGGCTGCTAAGCAGCCCTCCTTTTAGCATTGCCACCATCACAAATAAGGGTGATCAGGACTTGGATGCATTATTAAGAATTGGTATGTGTACAAGACTTGTACATGGAAACATAGACCCTTTAATAGAAGGAAGGTGGGATTTTCCATGAAGAGTAGAATTTTGGATTAACAGAATTTTATGGGGTGCTAATTGTGTATGGGTTTAAATATTACTCAGGGTTCTCTATAGGAATAAAAGTGATAGAATGAGAATATATGTATATTATATATATATATATATTATATATTAATAATTTACTATGATGGCTTATAGTCTGTGGTCTAAGTTATCCAACAACAATGACTATCTCCCAATGTAAAGACCAAGAATCAGACAGTTTTTCAGTCCATGAGTCTTTTTGAACAAGTCTTTAGTCACGTTGGAGTCCCAAAGAAATAGATTCTAACACCAGTGAAGGAATGCCTTAGGAGCAGGATAGATGAACTTGCTGGTGAGAGTAAGGGTGAAAAGCAAAGCTTCCTTCTGTAATGCCCCTTCATGTCTGCTGCCACCAGAAACTGTGGGCCAGGTTTAGGGTGGTCATCCCACCTCAAATGATCCAAGAATACCCGCCACAAGTATGCCCAGCTGCTTGGGTTTTAGGAGATTCCAGATGCAGTCAATTTGACAACCAAGATCAGCATCGCAATAATATCAGACTTTCTGAGTCATGTTTTGAAGAGCATACAGCTTGACAGTCATGTCTGCTTGGGAGCTTTCCAGAAATGTGGAAAACTCCTGAGAAAGCCAAGACAGATTTGTCATCTGAAGGGCAGGTGTTTTTAAAGGGAACATTTGAAGCCACTAACAAAGCAGTAAAAATAATCCTGGGGAGATCTGAAGGTGTGTACGAAAAAAGGCACTGTCATGAAAGAGGCAGGAAGGGGGTGGGCAGGACTTAGGAGTTCTGACGAAGCTTGGAGTGTTTGAACCCCAGAAGAACAAAAATCCCAAAGTGAATGAATTCCTCTATGAGTTCCAGACTTCATAGGCAAGAGGAAGGCGAAAAGAGGAGACCCTCACAGGGACAGTTTCTAAACATATCTTAGTCAACTTGAGCAGATATTAAAAAAAAAAGAAAGAAAGAAACAAAGAAAAGAAAGAAAGAAAACAAAACCACCATAAGCCGAGTTCTTTGATGCCCACTAAGTTGCTTCTTACCAGGTATTTGGCCACAGCCAGGAGAAAAATCACTAACATAGACTTCAGTATATGAATCGCTATGTGCGTAGGCACCATTCAGTTTACAGAAACAGATTTCATGTTTGTGATAAAATAAATGGAAAAACAACAACAACAAAATTTAACGAAAATGGCTTGTATACTGAAGTCCTAAAAAGCTAAGTTGGAATTTTTGACCTTTTTGAAAGTGCAGCTCATGTACTCACATTGGGAAAAGTTTGAATTTTATGTTTCTGGAAAATGGGAGTATGATTTCACTCTGAGAAATGATCTGCTTCCCAAGCACAGGGAGGTGTGGCAGAGGAGCAACATTGTCTTTGGGCTTCGGAAAGTGAGTGTTTCAATGGTTTCCATTGTCTGCGCTGCCTGTTCTCCCTGCTTAAAGAACGAAAGTTAATGCATGTTCATTGTACAGAGTGGTGGCTGGTGATGTTCTTATTCAAATGTATCATATACTTCAGCTAGGTGTAGCCCATGACTTTCTCCTATGCCTTCCTCTATTTTGCTAGTCCCTCTTCTCAAATAGTCTTTGGATTTTCTTGGCACATGTGTAAGTAAGTGTGTGTGTGCGTGCGTGCGTGCGTGCGTGCGTGCGTGTGTGTGTGTGTGTGTGTGTGTGTGTATAATCTAGTCTTCCCATATGTGAATATATGCAATGTTTGTCTTCTGGGTCTAGGTGACTTTGTTTAATATCAAATTTTAGTCAAATGGCATAATTTTATTATTCTCTATGGCTGGAGAAGGCTCTCCTGTGTCTTGTTCATCTAGCACATTTTCTTTATCGCCTGTTGATGGCCACTCCTGCTAAATTATTTTCGAGAGAATGCCTGGCTTCACACTAACTACTGCACAAGCCTCCGTCCCCGTGCAGTATACAAAATGACCTTTTCTTTCTAAAACCCAAGTGAAACGAACACTAACATTAATCTCTCAACAGGCATCAGTACTCTACTGTGGATGCAGCCTTTCTGCTTCTCTGTAAGGATCCAATGGATCTCTCGTGGGAGTTCTGCCTTCAACTAAAGCTCGGTACCCACTTGGAAAGCACATTGATGTCCACTTTATCTCATGGGAGCCAAATATGTAAAAAGGGAAATCTGTCACTGAGCCATCTGCTAATGAATTTGTGCTGGATTCTGTGTGCGATGATGTCACCACTAGGAATACTACCAGCATTTTCTTAGGTTTCGTCATTCTTGTCCTGAGAGTAGGTCTCCAGATGGAGAACCCAGAGTGCTCCCTGGAACACAGGCTACAGGAGAGCACCGAAGCAGCAGGTTTCTGTTTAGATTCTGAAGGTTAAGTCTAAGACTGCTTTTTATGATGCTGTCCACTGAACTGTACTGTGTTATCTCCAGAATACATTTCCCTGCATCAAATGGGCAACTGAGACAGAGATGGACTTCCTGGAGATTCTGCTGGGTAGCAATTATTGTTTAGAGTGTTTTAGACACTGGTGATGTTGCCGGAAAACCAAATAGACTCTTGTCATGAAATTGAAATTCACCGGCAATATTTAAAACATTTTCTTAGTGTACCACCCAGCGAGAGATGGTCTAGTGAGGGTTTGGTTATTTGTGAACACAGAAATTAAAGTGTTGTTACAACTGTTAATATAGAATTACTAACTATTGATTTTTAACTCTGGGAAGAATGTTCTCACTTATCCTCCAGAGTAGTATTAACCGTGCATATCCTGTTTATGTGAATAAAATTTTATGGGAGCACAAGTGCACACATTAATTTATTGTATATGAGTGATTTAATCCTTCAATGGCCAACTTTGCTAGTTGCAATAGAGACTGTCTGGCTCTGCAAAGCTTAAAGAATTTATTATTTGGTTCTTAAGACAAAAGGTCTGTAACCCTTACTTTGTACTCATCTTGATCCAGCTCAAATTACTTGCTATTATCAACTATGTTAGTTCATTTGTCATTACTATAGCAAAATGCCTGAGGCAGACTACATTATAAGAAAACCTCTTTATAAAAAACAGCTTTATTTAGACTGGGTTTAAAAGCCAGAAGGCTAAACAGCATGGAACAGACTGTGGTCAGGGCCCCGCTTGGCTGTATTACATCATGGCAGAGCATGTATATTATTTTACCTGTGTGGTCTCTTTCTTCCTAGTAAATCCGGCAGAAGTCAATCGTTGAAACCTCATCATAATCTAGTCTAATTTAATCTAATAATTTCCCAAAGGTCACAAATCTGATTCAGCTTTCATTCTCTTGGTGCAATTAATGAATGGCTGTGGGAATTCAGTTCTTGTTCAGTTCTTGGGTAGGTAGAACAAACTTTCTTCAAGCCATAGCTTATCCTAACATCTAGTCCTGCATCTACCCTGACCATCTTGGGGGTGCTGGTGCTTCTACTCTCTGTTTTCTGTTTCTTCCCCCACCCCTGTATTAGTCAGTGTTTATAAACTTTTCTTCTTTTCAATGTAAGCTCTGTATTTCCCAGTGAGCCTCTCACAGTGCTGAGTTTGCATGAAGATAGTGTGTCACTGTCCTTGATTGTGTGCTGGGCTTTTGATGAAGAATGCTGCCTCGTCACTTACATTATGCTTACTCTGGTTGAGGGTTTTCTGAATATACAAGCTGGCTATATATAGTTCTGTTAAGATTCTCATAATCATTTTTGTGGCATATAGACTTTTGAAGTAAGTCCTAATGATTGTTTGGATTTCCTCAGTGTCTGTAGTTATGTCCCTCTTTTCATTTCTGATTTTGTTGATTTGGGTGGTGTCTCTCTGCCTTTAGTTAGCTTAGCTAAGGGTTTGTCGATCTTGTTGATTTTCTCAAAGAACCAGCTCTTGGTTTCATTGATTCTTTGAATTGTTTTATTTGTTTCTAATTGATTGATTTCAGCCCTGAGCTTGATTATTTCCAGCCGTCTACTCCTTTTTGGTGTGTCTGCTTCTTCTTTTTCTAGGGTTTTTAACTGAGCCATAAAGTTGCTTGAATGAGCTATCTCGAATTTCTTCTTGAAGGCATTTAGTGCTATAAACTTTCCTCTTAACACTGCTTTCATTGTGTCCCACAAGTTTGGGTATGTTGTGTCTTCATTTTCATTGAGTTCTAGGAAGACTTTAATTTCTTTCTTTATTTCTTCCCTGACCCAGCTGTCATTTAGTAACAAGTTGTTCAGTTTCTATGTGTGTGTAGGCTTTTTGCTATTTCTGTTGTTGTTGAGGTCCAGCTTTATTCCATGGTGATCAGACAGGATACAAGGGATTATTTCAATCTTCTTGTATCTGTTGAGGCTTGCTTTGTGACCATCTATGTGGTCTATTTTGTAGAAGGTTCCATGAGGTGCTGAGAAGAAAGTAAATTCTTTTGTGTTTGGGTGTAAGGTTTGTAAATGTCTGTTAGGTCCATTTGATTCATGACCTCTGTTAGAGACATTCTTTCTTTGTTTAATTTCTGTTTTGTTGACCTGTCTTTTGTTGAGAGTGGGGTGTTGAAGTTTCCCACTATTAATGTGTGGGGATCTATATGTAGTTTAAGTTTTATCAATGTTTCTTTTACAAATGTGGGTGCTCTTGTATTTGTGGCATAGATGTTCAGGATTGTGATGTCTTCCTGGTGTAATTTTCCCTTGATGAGAAAAGAAGACCCAGAAATAAACCAACACACTTATGGACCCCTGATTTTTGACAAAGATGCCAAACCCATACAATGGACAAAAGATAACATCTTCAACATATGGTGCTGATTTAACTGGATATCTACATGTAGAAAAATACAAATAGATCCATATTTATCACCCTGCACAAAACTAAAGTCCAAGTGGATCAAAGACATCAATATAAAACCAGACACACTAAACCCATTAGAAGAAAAGTTGGGGAAGAGCCTTGAACTCATTGGCACAGGAGACAACTTCCTGAACAGAACACCAACAGCACAGGCTCTAAGAGCAACAATGTATATATGGGACCTCATGAAACTGAAAAGCTTCTGTAAAGCAAAGGACACGGTCATCAGAACAAAATGACAGCCTACAGACTGGGAAAGGATCTTCACCAACCCTATATCTGACAGAGGGCTAATATCCAGAATATATAAAGAACTCAAGAAGTTAAAGAGCAATAAATCCAACCAGGGACTATGCATGGAGATAACCTAAGACCCCTGCACAGATGTAGCCCATGGCAGTTCAATATCCAAGTGGGTTCAATTGTAATAGGAACAGGGACTGTCTCTGACATGAACTGATTGGCCTGCTCTTTAATTACCTCCCGCTGAGGGGGAAGCAGCATTATCAGGCCACAGAAGAAGACAATGCAGCCACTCCTAATGAGACCTAATTGACTAGGATCAGAAGGAAGGAAAAGAAGTCCTCCCCCATCAGTGGACTTGGGGAGGGGCATGCATGCAGAGGGTGGAGAAAGGGAGGGATTGGGACAGGAGGAGGGAGAGAACCACAGGGGGGAAACAAAGTGAATAAAGTGTAATTAATGAAGAAAAAAAAAGCAAAAAAAAGTTTCTCATAATCAACACCCACCCCTACCCCGAATCCCCTACCCCACTTAGAGTTGTCACTTAGCTGTACTCAATTCTTTGGCAATAGATGAAGTTCCTGTTATTAGGGATAGCTTGGTGATCTTGCTGTTGGTAAGGTACTAAGATGGGGTCCCAGGCAGAGCAAGCGGGGCTTTCATACAGCTGAGGATGACCTAGAACCCTTAGTCTCCCTGCCTTCATCTCCTGAGTGTTTGAGCTTTTGATAGGGCCTATTGACCACACAGTAACTGTGGTGTTGCACAGAAGCAACTCTTTTGTTTAATAGTATGATCCATGCTGTGTTGGGGGAAAGCTGATTGTCCTGCCCACTCAGTTAAAAACTATAGTAAAAGTGTGTATGTGTGTGTGTGTGTGTGTGTATGGGAAGGAAGAAATGGAAGGGAGGAATAATGTAATTTTATATTTTTAACTGAATTGTTTTTCTTAAATATTGTTGATCATATTTATACTTCCACAACTGCTCCCAGATCTTACACTTCCAACTTCATATAACTTCATATTTCCTCTCTCTTCCCCTCTTCTCTCTCCCAAAAAGAAACAAAAACAACAAAAAAGAAAATCAAACCGAACAAAACATGCCAAACTAAACCTATCTAAAAACACACAAAACCCATGACAATAGTAAGTGATCTCTCTTTTCCCATCTTTCTTCCCACCCCTCCCCCTTCTACTGCTCCTCCTCCTCCTTCTATTCTTTCTTTCCTAATTATCCGTTTCTTTCAGGCTCATATCCATATCCTAGGATAGTGGGCTGTGCTTTTCCAGCAGGCATCCTCTTTAGATTTTTTTTACATCCAGTTTTTCTGTGTCCTCCACCACTGCTCAGAGGCCAGAAGAGAAAATGGTTAGATTGAGCAGGTAAGTAAGAAACCTTCCTCCTTTATAGTGGAGTGCTTACGTTTTTAAAATTTTCGTTTGGTTTTTTGTCATCTTAACTTCTGATTAGCTTTTGCTTACTTTCAGAATTGTAACCCAGTGTACAGTCGGAGAATGTTCCTTTCTTGAGGGCTGAGGGAACTCTCAAGGGTTGGGACCATGGACTCTGTTAACTCCTCAGTTACACCAGTCCAGAATGTTTCAGGATATTTGGAAAAGTAAATCCAAAGGTTCGGTTTTCTCATATAGCAAAATAATCTGCTGCCAGGTGGGCTCAGGAGTGGGCAGGGCTGTATGCTGTGTATATGTACTGTTGCAAAGTCTTCTGAAAGAGAAATCATTGTCTTTGAAGGAAGCGCAAAAAAATCTATTACAGATACTGTGTAGCTTGCTTTCCTAGCTTATGTTCAGGTCTCCTGCAGTGAGCTGAATGATGGCCATGAAAGAAGAATGTGTTTACCCACAGCCTCAAAGCAAAATGTTATTTGCAGTAAGAGCCTCTTCAGATATAATTAAGGTAAAGATTCCAAGGAGAGGTCATCCAAAGATGGTAGCTTTGTAAGAGACAAAAAGGGAAGGTGCACATTGAAGGCCATGTGAAGTGGAGAAAGACAGACACTTCTACAGTCCAGGGATGCTGGGGTGTACCCCAGAGTGGAGCAAACAAAGAAGGTTTTTCCAACTCTCTTGCTGCTGCCCTCAGTTTAAGCTTCAGACTGTAGGAATATTGGAGAACATCTCTCTATTCTTTCAGACCATCCATCTTATGGTGATTTGTGTCAGAATTTTGGAAGCTTTGGTGGCGTGATGCAAGTGCTTCAGAAAGACCATGATTGTCTGTGGGATTATGGTTATCCCACAGTATTTTCTTTTTTAATTTCTTTTTCTAGTTGGTGGAAATTATGTGCACATAACACACTTAAAAATAATGAAAAAGAAAGGAAGAATGCTCACAGCAAAATAGTTAGTGATTTTCTTTTCTTTTTTTAAATATATCATATTTGAAGGACCAATCATACATTTTTTTTTAATCTAATAAGAAAGGGGTTGATTCTCCCCATAGTATTTGTTCCACAATTACACTCATGGACATATCTCAACATGGCGATCACTGTTGCAGTTCACAGTGTTCATAGCTGGGTAAGACTGTTGACCTCCACTGCCCTCCAACAGCCTGTATAGCACCTTCCATCACTGTGAGGGCTACCTAGCAGGGATGCAGAAAGACAGACACTGTGTTTTCCATGTCCTGTGACCAAGGTGCATGGTGGTGTACCTTGATCTTACCATCAAGTTCTAGTGGGCAACCAAAAGCAGTGGTAATAAACCTGTATTGTTTTGTAGTGTCTCTAGGACATCACTGACCAGTGACTCAAGAGGGATGTATCTAATATCCAGCACTGGCCTTGGAGTGCTCACAGGCCCCAGAGGGGAACCTATTGATGTTATTCTGCTAAAAGAACAAAGTCTCAAACTGTCCTGTAAATTCATATTCCTTTACAATAGATTAGTATAGCTTTCAGGCCTCATCAGAGAAGTTTCTTTGGTCAGTTTGGTCAATTTTGCCCTGGGCTATCCTAAGTTGTAAGAGGACATGCTTGACAGCCTTCAGACCACGTCTGCCGGAGATGACTCACTGTCTGCTTTCCCTCCGTGTTGTTTGTCTTCAGTTGTCACAGAGTGTTATCACAAACAGCAGCTTGCTTTTTTTATATATCGTTTTCAAACATTTTTTAGACTTACATGCCTTTTTGGGGAAGTAAGCCAGCTGAACTCCTTAACCCATCAACACCGACATGGGTGCTGTTTTCAGGTTTGCCTAACATTTATGAATCTGATGAGAAGGCTAGCCCTGTTGGATTAAGACCCCTGGGATCAGTCTCTCTAATATCTCTTCAGGTACCAACCCACTAGTCAGTTCGCCCGGTGAATCCAGTTGCGAAAATACCATACACATTGGTCACAAGACACGGAAAAGCTCCAACCCTGCTGGCTGTCTCTCCTGTTGATAGAAGGTGCTATGTAGAGTGTTGGAGTCTTCTCAACAGTCCTTATCCAACCTTTAGTGCTGTGAACCACAACAATGACTGCCATTGCTAAGATAGGTTCATGAGTGTAACTGTGGCACAGATGTTATGGGAAGAACCAAGCCCTGCATTACTAGATTTAAGGAAGAAACAGAGCAGCCTCAGGATGGGCCCAGTCTCTTTGATACTAGAAATGGGAGTTTTTACTACTGTTTAGCAGATTAACATCGGCAGTACAGGAAATTATGCTTCTGTATAGAATCTAAGCAGGCAATGCTAACATAAGTCCTCTTTTATATTAGGTAAGTGATTAAAATTGAAATTAGCTTTCTAACAAATCATAGTGGTTGGGGCTGGCATTAACACATGGCAGAAGAGAGAGAAAACAGGAAGTGGTCAATCCACATAGCTGTAGCTGTCTTTGTTAGGGAAAGACTTTAGAGACACATTTACAGCCTAGTGGAATGAGAAGCTGCCTGGCAGTCTCCCTCCCGAGGGTTCTCGTACATTTGTTAGGGATTCAAAACAAATCCTCCATGGAGCGATAATCCTCAGGATATTTGGGATTTTTGGCTTAGAGGCTTGTGCATCTGAGGTAATGACAAGGCTCTTAATTATGGCTTAGGTATGGCCACAGAGATCACTGAAGACTTCCCTGCCAATTTCTTTTGAATGTCAGACTTCTTAAATCTCAGCATCACATTGGGTCTCACTGTGTATAAGTCTCCTTGTGAGCACAGCTCCCTATTCATACCTGCCCTGCTGGGGTCCACCACCTCAGTGCATGTATATGGAAGGTTTTCCATATACTGTTGGGCACAACATAGAAGCCTGGGGAAGTTTCTCCTTTAACAGCCCCAAATGAGATTTCTGAAGATCTTCAAAATCAACAAGAGTTGTTTGTATCTGTTGTACAGAGGTATTTTGTGGCCTTGCATACAGAAGATGCAAATTTCTAAAACACGGATGTAACGTCTTTCTATATTTAAGAAGTTGATAGAGACAGATATTCGTTGGCTACCTACCTAAGGACCCCAAGATTGGCTGTGAAAGTGGGAAGAAGCCTTTCAGACAGAGCCACCTTAACCATGAAGTTCCAAGAACACTGTTTTGAAGCACTTGTTTGCTGCACACTTTGTTTTACTCTAGAAAAAAAGGCTGCTGTATGACTACTGAGTCTGTGTATTAGCTATATGTATGCAGTATTGAATACTATGCTGAAGCTGTTCCAGTTGTCAAAATGACACTAGTTCCACAGACAGTAGTCTCTGCCCTCACTTGCCCCACAGTTCTTACTGTTGGTGATGTGAATACCAACAACTTGGCACAAACTCATGTTCGGCACCACATTAGTGAAACCAGCTAGACATGCCAAAGTATTTATCTCACGAGTCCACAGTCTGTAGAGAGAGGATTGTTTTCGCCTCCTTAATGATAGAGCCATCCAAAAATTTCCCCATGAAGCTCATAAATTAGTCTCTATTTAGTAATTTCCCTGGCTTCTTGAAATGATGGTATCCTGGGTGTGTTTACAAAGCAAAGTATAGTATTTACTGTAACACTTAAATATTTGGATACCTTTATTATGACGTGGTGCTTTTAAAGCCTGTTTCCTTACTGTCATTTTAACCCCATTCCTTCTTCCCAGGATAAGTTTAGAACCTCCCCACCCTTTTCTGTTGTTGAAGTGGAGCTCTTAGGGAGGTGTGCTTTTTCAGCACAATGACTCTGTCATTTAGTCACAGCCACAGGGGAAGCCAGGTGTTGGAGGTGGCAAGCAGGAAGTGAAATTTCCCTTATTGCTGTATCAGTGGTGTTGGAGGCTGACTCCATCCTGTTGCAGGGCCTGACATAGCCTCCTCTCGTCTGTACCAACATTAGAATTAATATAGCGGTTCTATCTTGAATTTGAATTTCCAGTCGTGGGTGTGTGGGTCAGAGTCATATTGCTTTTTCTGTACTTTGTTATTTTATGCTTATAGTGCTGGGAAGGAACCCAGTACCTTAGCATGCTAAGCTAAAATTCTGCCACTGATCTATTCTTCACTTCAATAGTCTTTAAAACTGATAGAAATCCCTAGTATTATCACAAATAGATCTTGGAATAACTTTCTGTTGTGGCTGTCATTTGCCTTGGTTTTTTATTCTCTTTATCATGACACTTAGATTATAATACAAAATAGTGACGTGTGGATTTCAAGTATAGAACACTGTAAACATCATTGAAACACAGATCTGTGACATCAGCACTTCAAAGTTTCAGTTTCTGATCGTGGTCCCCAGTCCTGATGCTGCATCTTCAGTGTAGCTTTTTCAGTGTTTATGTCTAAGACAAGTTGGCCGTGAACCCTGGGGTTAGTTATGTGGATATAAAGGAACAATGCGTTGCTGCTGTTTCTCACAGTAAAGTGAGTCACAGAGCTCCAGTGACTACTTTAATTTTTATATAGTCCAAACTCAAACTCGGAAAAGAAAACAATGCCAATAACACGAACACAGTAAATATGAGTTTACTCTTTCCCTCACATGCCTGACAGTAAGCCTGCATTCCTACGTCTCCTACGGATGTCTCACACATGGCCACAGAGAGGTTCACCTTCCCCGAGGGTCTTCAGATGTACTTCAACCAAGTTGCGATGTGCAAGGGTACTTTTTTTTTACTTGGTATATACTTTTAATTTTATTATGTATAAGCATATAGGGATGCTTTATTATTATTTATAAATTAAGAAATAGTAACACAAGCAATAAAGAATTGGTAACATCATCTATAAATTAGTACAAGAGCAGAGTGCTCGCACTATTGGAAGCAGACATAAATTCTATATTCAGTTTTTATTTCTTTCTCTTCTTCCTTTTTTTAATTAAAAAAATATGAATGCAGTTTATTCACTTCCTATCTCAGCTGTAGTCCCCTTCCCCACCCCCTCCCAATCCTACCCTCCCTCCCTCTTCTTCTCCTATGCCTCCCCCCCCACCAATTCAATGATAGGGGAGATCTTCCTCCCCTTCCTTCTGACCCTAGTCTATCAGGTCTCATCAGGACTGGCTTCTTTGTCTTCCCCATCTGAGGCTGCTCCCCCCTCAGATGGAGGTGATGGAAGAGCCAGCCCATGAGTTCGTGTCAGATATGGTCCCTGTTCCTATTATTGGGACACTGATCTGCCGTGGGCTACTTCTGTGCAGGAGTTCTAGGTTATCTCCATACATGGTCCTTGTTTGGAGTATCAGTCTCAGAAAAGACCCCTGTGCCAACATTTTTTGGTTCTATTGCTCTTCTTGTAGAGTTCTTGTTCCCTTCATGTCTTTCTATCTCTTGCAAGGGTACACTTTGATTAATTTTTTTAACATTCTCCTTGCATTCTATTGATATTTAGTTTTCTTCGTTAATACAAAACTGAAATTTACATTTAAAAGAACATGAAGAAAGTGTGGAAATTCTTTTTTTAACCCCTCAAATCTCATTTTTAACTGTAATGCTGGGATCTATACATATAATTTTTTTTTTTTACTAAAGCACATCTTTATTTTTTAATTGAACATTAACAGCCAGAGGTGTTCTTTTTTTCACATTTGTACTTGAACAACTACTCAGTCAAAATAAAATATAGCCAACAAAATATGTATAACAGTGTTTCACATAACATAAATTGATGTTAAGACTGAAAGTTTCAATATAAACCAACAATTTTATCCTATTCAATGTTGCTATGTGTAGAATGGCAGGAATTCTAATTTTCACTGAAATTAAGACAAGCAAACAAGGCTTTTCAAACACACAGCAAGCTGCAGTGACGTGTGCACAGTGATCATTTCAAATAGTCCAGTGTTGACCAAATTCAAGTTTATGTGTTTTAAATTTTCACTGTTAGCTTCTTTGCATCTTAATCTGAGACCAAACCATATGGAGATATTTTTGTGCAACTGGAAGAAAAGGTATACATATAATTTTACATAAGCATATTTAAACACCCAGAAATTTTAACTGTTCACATCGGTAATTTTTAAGCATAAATAATCACTCTGATTTATTCTTTTCTCTTTTAATAAAGTATATTTTATTATCTTTGTACAAGAATATGCTTCTTTTTAAAAATAGAGTTTTGTGTTCAGATATTTATAATTTCTTTAACCTTTTACAACTCAGAATTAGGATATAAACTCTAGGTAAAGAGATATGAACTTGAATTCAAGATATAAGCCCACCTGAACTTAAGTGAAATGATTTGCCCCCCTATGCTTCAGTTGCCTCAAGTATACCTATTTTAGGATTTCAAGAAAGGACCTATTCAGGCACTCTACCAGTCACCTAAAACTTTCCCATTGAGAAAGACAAACCTTGATACATGGATTTACTGACTTCTGGTAAGATGACAGACCAGAGGTTACCTCTGTGTAAGCTAACAAAAGAACCAGAAGAGGAAAACAATAGTGTGTATCCCAAGAAAGAAATAGAGTTCTTATATTGCTTTAGAAATTCTTGAAGTAAAAAAAATGGAGGGAAGGAGAGAAATAAGTGGAACACAGATTCAAGAGCACAGCTCCCTAATGGGCAGCTTCTACCCTCAAGACAAGCCCACATCCCTCAATGACACTGAATTCTTTTGCAAGTTTTGGTGAGACAATGATTCCTTTTGCAGGAAGGTCAGCAGTGGAAAGTCCATCTTTTTGGAGGGCAGCGTTCAGGGACCATGGTCAGAGGGAATGAGTTGCTGAAAATTATGGTATACCAGGAACCTGCCATCATGGAACACTTACAGGTAAAGGAGCCCCAGTTTTGCCTGCCTCAGCCCTGAGTGAGGGAAAATCCAAAGAGACAATGGTGCAGAGAAGGAGGGCTGCCTACCAATATACTGAAGGGTGCATGTGTCAGTTGGCAGGGCTCAAGTTAGGAAGTCCATGGGGAGAGAGAACCCTACCCTTGGAGGTCAAGTACAGATATGATCAGCAGATTTTGATAGCCCAACCCAACAGTGGATAAAACTCCAGAACTGTTATTCACTGAAAAGGAGCCCAAGAACTCTGAAGTTCCAGGGGTATCCATGATACTTGTAATCTCAAGGAACCTGGGAGACACACTTCAATTAAAACAGGAACCCCAAGGAGTATGATCTATGGAATCTTTTCAGGGTGAGAGAACCTACCTAGCAAGCAGACTGCAAAAGTGGGGCCCTCTGCTATGCAAGAAGAATGTCAGGGAAGGAAGCCAATTCTTGCAGACATCGGCTGCTTTTTCAATTCAGTAACATTAAACCATAGCAAAGAATTTACAACTTCAGCCATCTCTCTCATTTCCTGCAAATAATTGAGAAGAGAAGAAAGACTCGAACAACTTTTGAAGACTCCAATTTTTGAAGACCCAGAAAGAAGCTGCTCCGTTTCATGTGTTTTATCTTTGACCCATGTGATTTCCTTACACAGAAACCCACAGTGTATGTTTTGAAATGGAAACTGAAAACAAGCTGGTATTACTATTCTTATACACAATAAATAGACCTCAAATCAAAATTTGCTAGAATAGATGAAGAGGGCCCCTGCAGATCAATTAATGGGACAATTCAATAAAAAAAATGTAAAAATTGTAAAGCCTTCCAAACATTGGCACTTCCAGCTTTGTAAAACAACCGGCAATGGATATAAGAAGGACAGAAAAAGTAGTCTGTGATTTCAATGCCCCTTTCTCATCTTCAGATCAGCTAAACTAAAATCAAGCTAAGAAGCTATGGAATCAAGCTACACTCTAGATCACACACACACACACACACACACACACACACACACACATTCAAACCAGAACACACAAAGCTCTAGAAACTTATTTATCACCATTCTAGGCCATAAATTGTCTTACTAAATATAAAAGAATAAAAATGTCTCATGTTTTATGAGAGCATATTGCAATAAAACTAGAAAATTGAGTTGTGAACTCTTGTTATTCCTGTAGTCTCTGGTGCTGCAAGTTTGTTCCATTGAGAATTTGCATTTTTCTAGCTGATGTGACCTCATGACAACATCAGCTACATGGGTTTAACTCTGGGTAGTAAGGAAGAACGAAAAGATTCAAGAAAGTAAATATGAGGAGTTCAGATATAACTGGACAAAATAGGAACAGGTCCTGTGATAGAGCAAGCCTGGGTGACTGATTATTCTGTCATGGTGCAATCAGGGAAGGACTTTGTGAGGAGGTGGCCATGCGACAAAGAGCAAGAAGAGGCTGATACAGCAGGAACCCTGCACATGGCAGGGTCAGGATGGGAATCTTGCCAAGGCCATTGATGACATGGTTGTTATCAAGCCTGAGCAGAGCCATTTGCAATTGCCATTCAAGGGGGTCACCTTGTGCCCTTTCAATGATGAGCCTTCATCATCCTCATCTCTTGCCTTAAAATGTCACAGCTATAGCCGCTTATTTCTCAGCTTTCTCACTTAATGCCTTCGTTCACTTCTCATTCCGGGTCATGACTTTGTAAACACAGATAAAAGTGGCTCCCGTGTTAAAGGAGTTAAGATACAACTTGTTTGTGGCTCTGGCTGACAGCAAAGATTTAGTTACACCCAATAATGTGTTCCAATGTGGTAACTGTTTCACGATGTTTCATAGAAACAAGACAAATGAAAGTAGTAATTCAAAGTTATTTTCAAATACTTTTTGTTGAACTAGATATATATGTACCTATCTGTCCGATAAAGCCCTCCCCTTGGATGTCTAATTGGTATCCCCTACTTAATACGTTCAGAATTAGACTCTCACTGTTTTCCAAACTATCTTTCCGGTAGTTCTGAATCTGCCAGTTCTCATCATCTTCATGGCTCCCACCTGGGTTTAGGCATTATAACTCCCTTGTAGCCTATTTCCACTTACTCATAACTATTCTTGATCCTGGACCATTTTCAGACACTAGGCAGCTACAGTTGCTGTGCCGTCACTGGCTCCAGACTGGTGACAGAGGATGTTATCATTCTGTTCAAACTCTACATGGCTTCCTATATCACCAGAATAAAATAATAATTTCTAACTATGATTCAGTATGACTCATGAGGTCCTACACAATCTGCCCAGGCTGCTGCCGTAGACTACCACAGACTGTATGGCTTTCAAAAGGTTTATTTTTTTTATAGATCTGGAGGGTGGGAAGTCCAGTTTCACTGATTTGTGCTGGTTTAACACAGAACCTCTTTCTGGAGTCTTACTTTGTCCTTCTGTAGTACAGAACAATCTCTGATATCATTTGTTCCATGTATAAGGACACTCTTCACACTTTCGAACAGTGTTACGTTGGGACTGGGTTTTAACACACTGATTTTGGGGGACACAAACATACAGTTCATAGCCCTGACCAATGAAACTGAGATGACATTTAAAAGAAAAGTAAAATCACCAGCAAACTTGAAGTCCTGTCTTGATCTCCTTGCTAATGGTGTGTGGAGGTTTACAATAGTTTGGTAAAGGCAGTTTAGTGATCCACAGAACATTCTTTCCAATAATGAGGAACTGCAGTAACTGATGAAATATAAAGAGATTGTATTTTCGTTAGACTGTTTCCAGGAAAACAGAAGCTTTTCTGTTTGCTTACTTCCTCAGTTGGCTAGGGAGGGAGCAGTGTGAAGAACTGAGAAATGGTTCTTATTGTCTACCATTCATACTCTCATACTCATTGAACACCTGAGTATAGTATTAAAGAGCACAGATAATGATCAAAAGAAACCTCTACCTTTCCGGGTTGCCTGAGTACAACACAAGACAGCAGTCATTTAATAAATACCAGATAATTGGATTATAAATGTCATTAGTATGACTGGCTAATATAATACTAAGTTATAATATTGTGTATTAACAATGTTCTGGATAGACTATCACAATGTTTTAGTTTTTTTCCCCTCATCTATAAAATGAGACTAATGATTCATGTCCATAAAACTGGTATGGTGACAATATTAAAAAAAGAAAAAAAACCAAACAAACATGGAATGCTAAACTTTGCCTTGGCATGAAGTTAGTATTTATCTAACTATCCATTCATTAAGAAAACACTGATTACATATAATAGGCAATGTGTTTTGTGTTACTATCAATCAATTGTACATAAAGCAGAGTCATTAACATCCTAGAACTGTTTTCTGGTGAATTCAAATGTTGTATGGAGATAAAATTGAAACAGACTATGAAGTTTTCTGTGGTGTTGGTGCTGGAGCTCAGGTTACTATGCACGTTATGATCAACAATGACATATTTCTAGCTCACAAATAAGTACTTTTTGTGGTAGATAAATTAAGGTTTATTGTGTAGGTTGGGAATGGCAAAGGATAAGAGAGAGTGGGAGAGGGGAGCCTGATATAAATGGTGAGGAAAAGCAAAGACAATGACTTTGTTTATCAGAGTGATGGCCTGCTCACTGAGGCCCATGAGTGATGTTACACAGCAGGCGACAAATCTCTGAAGCAGAACTGAGCCCGCAGGCAGCACTGAAGCCGTGGCTGGGAGGAAGCACTACCTGAATTAATAAGTTCATCCTTAGATGGCAGGTACTCTGGAACTACAGCACTCAAAACAAAGGAAAAAGGTTACATAAAGCAATTTATATATATTAACGAGAACAGGACATTTAGGGGAAGACTAATGCAAAGACCTCTATAACCATTAAAATCCTTTAGAAAGAAATAATGATTCTCAGAGTAAGCCTGGAGCCTCTCATTTGAAGATGTACCAGACTTAAAAGAATTGTCACTGAAAATGAGCTCCAGGATAGGAGGGTCTCATCAGGTAAGAAGGCTGAAATCTCTTACAAATGGAGTTTCAATAGTAGGTAGCAAAATGTTGTAAGAATGCATTGGTTATATGGTTTAGGCCAGGCTCTGGCAAGATGCTGCTGGCCATGCTGATGTGGAAAAAACTCAGGTTATACGATACCTTAAATGGACTGACACTCAGCTGGAGTGTCAGCTGGAGTGTCACTTTAGAGAGCTAGTGCAGGACTTGAATCTGAGGTCTATTGTGTTTGACATTTTCCCCATTTAATGTAAGTACAATGGTCAGAGGCAAGAGTCAAAACCTCCTGAAAAAGACTGGGACAAAATAAGTTTCATAGGGTCGATGTAAGGGTATTCTTATAGATCCAAAAATACAGGGTAGTGGAAGATATAAGAAGATGTTTAAAAATGTTATGTAACAAAAGAACAACTTTATTTGCTGGGTTAGACAATATTTGGTATGGTTCTGTGTTAGACAATATTGGAAGTATTTGGTATGGTTCTAAGGGAACCCTATAAGAATGAAGAACTTAAAAGGAGAGGACAGGAATATTGAGGAATTCACTGAAAACCCTACCACTTTCTTTTGTTTTTACACATCATAGCTCCACATGCAGAAAAAAAGATTTAGGTCAGACAAGACCAATGATACTGGGCCTTGTAAGGAAAATGGAACATAGTGTTATAAAGAGATAAAGAAGAAACCAGAATGGGATAATTAAGTGGTGAGAGGAATAAAAGAGCAAAGGAATATAGTGAGTAAAGGGATATATATTTCTCACTATGAGTGTTATGGACAACTAACACTCATGGCTGCTTGGAAAGCCATACAGAAACCTCCTACTGCAGAAGCTTCCTAACGTGTACATATTTGAAACGAATTAAAATGAAATCACTATTTAATGGGGAAGACAATACTACAACTTGGCAAGTAAAAGATATAGTGCCAGCAATGGGTTAAATTCTGATGATCTGTTGGCCAAAGGTGTTCCTTAGACCCTCTAAATACCAGAAGCTATAGCCAAAGCTACTGGTTACTCTCCGCAACCTGACAGCAAGGCTCTGATGCTGAAGACACCACTGACGTATGCCATCAAACATGGAGAAACCAAACCGGTTCCAAAGGAGAACCTTCACCCCCAGATGGTGCTAGAAGCTCCTCTTTGTGCTACCTGAAGAAGAAAAAAAAAGTAACCAATATGACCCAGCTACAAACCTGGAGACCTGTCATAAGGACCTGCTTACAGGACATACTGGTACAATAGTAGCACAAACGCTATGGAAATAACTAAGTGCTTACAAAATAAATTGTGTTGAAGGACCATTCTGTGAGATGGGACCATGCCTGACACTACTGAAATGGCCAAGAACTTGACTAAATGGGCTATAGGGGAAAACCTACCACTATTATCCTGCTAGAGGAACATAGCAATAAATGACTCCTAGTGGCATATCGCTAGGCTCATAGATTAGAACATCTCACTAACCACCCGTAAGAGAAGCTTCTTTTCACAGTAGATGGGTGATAATTAACAGAGAGACCCACAGCTGTCCAGTATGCAGAGAACAAGAAACTTTGGAGCACTCAGCCCTAAATAGGATGTCCTTACCAACGGGCGTCTACGTGGAAGAGATAGCAGAAAGAATGGAAGAACCAGAGGGTGTGGGCAACTGCAAAGAAGCTGTTTGGTTTTCCCGCTACTGATGCTCCTTATGAAATCCAGAGACTGTGACAACCTGCACAAGGCCTGCAGAGATTCCAGCAACACAAAATCCCAGCACAGAGAAGGGGAAGTATATACAATTCCCACCCCTAAGCAAGTAGCTGTTTGCAGTTGCTATCTGTTTGGAAAGGGAAAAATCACTTTTTTCCAAAGGAGTGTCACTGGGTGTATGACCTACATTCCAGGAGAGGTCCCATTTCCAGGAGCAGTTGGCTAAGACAAAACAGATTTCATGTTGTTTTATGGACATTTTGTTTACTTTTAGAATTTTTTTGTTTTACATTTTTTTTGCTTGTTTGATTAGTTTGATTTCTTTCCTTCCTTTCTTTTCCCCTTCCTCTCTCCTTACCTCCTTTTTTTCCTTTTTTCTTTCTTAAAAAGAAAGAAGAAAACAAAAAGAAAAAAAATGAAGATCAGTGGATAGGAAGATAGGGATGATCTGAGAGGAATCTGATAATGAAAAAAATATGATTCAAGTATATTATATGAAAAATATTTTAAAAAGGGAAAAGAAAAGGAGTTAAAACAATTATAGTCCCACACATGGAGAAAAGATTCAGGTAAGACAAGAACAGGACTAACTTTTTCTCTCTGGTTATGGTGTAAGTTGGCCAAAGGTGCTCCTTAGGCCTCCTTTATCCAAGTGGTAAAAGGTTGCATTTTATTTTGTAGGCAATTAAAAGTTTTAAGTGCCAGGATTGTGGCAAGATCAAGCAGAAATAGCGTAAGTGATTATGTACAAGCATCAAGGAACACTGAGATTTTGTACTTCACGGATCAATCCCTGGCTCTTCAAGCACTCAGGTATAATACCACCATGCTCACTTCTGCATGGACCCAATATTGGAAGCCATTCCCTTTATGTGATTGAAACGGCCCTGAAGATCTGCTGCAGAGCTCAGCCAGAGTCTGTTTCACACACTGAGTAGGAACCGGAAGCCCACAGACGCCATTTGTAAATATGTTCCAATTGGCTCAAAATGTAGATTTGGAGTTAATGGTTTTAGCACTTATTTTAGTGAAGCAAAAGCTTAAGCCCAGCCTCTTTCAAAATGAGGAAGGGCATGTTTCAACACCAAGCTCCGGAAAATGAGGCTGACACGCACGAAATCTGGAAAAGGAAGACAGTTGATCTCACGCCCTCAGGGAGAAAAAGAGAATGTTGGCCAAACCACTGCGTAGTACTAATGGGACTGTGAAATAATCACTTACTGAACTGCCGGATTTTCATTGCGACTCATTAAAAGATCTTTCATTATTTAAGTATAATGTATCAATGGAAAAGTGACAAGCCACCAGGGATCAAGTTAAGCAGCCACCAATTTAGTCACAGCACAGAGTCAACCCCCCCCCCCCATCATCTATTTTTGCCCTTATTCTTCCCACTAGACCCCAGTGGTCCTCGTTAGCCAGTCTTGCAATCTAGTACATCAGTTTTCTGTGTAATTAAACTTCATAGCAATATCCCCACACAAGAAGGTTTTGGTGTCTGGCTTCTTTTACACAATATAAAATTCCTAAGTGTTTGTGCATGTAATCACGTTTCTCTAAGTTTGATTACTATATAGAACAGTCATCGTCATTCCCCTCTCCATACAGTCAGCATTCAAGATGTTCTTTGTGTATACAACGAACATTCTTAACTGATGAGATATACATTAAGTACTTTCACCTGCTCCATAAAGATGTATGAATTTGAGAACATTTAGTTCAATTTCCTTTTTCTGTGGTCTTTTTTCCTGTTAGAACTAGATATTTTGATACTGCCTGCCTTTGAAATAATGCTAGTGATTATTTCCATTATTACCATTCATCTCCAATATTTCAAGGTTTATCTTGAATCTGCTTTTTTTCATACTTTAGCTCCACATGTTTTCCTGGCTTCAGTCTTAGACCCCCTTTGCTCATCCCAAATTGCTTTTTTTTTTTTTTTGTTATTGTTTGTTTGTAGTTTTCCTTATTGCCTGTTAGTAGGATACAAGTTGTTATCATTTGATTCATATGTATAGTTTAGTAGGTATTAGTAGTAAA
Source organism: Psammomys obesus (assembly GCF_907164565.1). Lineage (NCBI taxonomy): Eukaryota > Metazoa > Chordata > Mammalia > Rodentia > Muridae > Psammomys > Psammomys obesus. The sequence continues at coordinate 448,080 of NW_026596345.1, read as the reverse complement.
TATTTTCAGTGGATAAAGTACTCTAAGTTGGCAGTTGTTCTCATCCATAATTTGAGTAACTCTATTCCATTTTCTCTGGATCTCATTGCTATTTGTCAAAAAAAATCTATTTTCATTGTTACTTGTCACTCATTTAAAAGTGTTCGAGGGGTGCAGGCACAGAATTCAGTCAGTAAAGTGTTTGTCTTACATGGGTAAGGAATTGAGATCGATTCCCAGCACCCATGGGAAAAGCTGGCATGCTCAGATACGTTCACAGTTTCAGTCCCAGGAGTTGAAGACAGGTGGATCCTGGAGGTGCTATGCTCAGTCTAAAGGGAACTCCCCAGATCTCCATAAAAAAAAAATCTGTCACTGCAAAACATGGTGGATGATGCAAATAGAACAATATTGGAAATTGACCTCTAGTCTACAAACACACACACACACACACACACACACACACACACACACACACACACTGTACCTGTACACTTTCGAAAAGGTATATTTATTGGCACATACCCCAGACACACAAATAGTTTTCAAACTTCAAATTCGTTTTAAGATAGTTTTTAAATTTTGGCTCTCAATAACTTTGATCTGTACATTATTTTTTTATTGTTCTTTCCATTCTGTTTAGGAGTCACCAGATCCTTCAACCAATGTCACCTTTCAGTAATGGAAGCTTTTCATTTATTGCCTGTTGAAACATTACTTCTTCCAAGTTCTTTCTCAGGTGGCAATTACAGGCATAATAGACTCTTCTTTTGTACCTTTTGTGTAATTTTTACATAATTATTATTATTTTATTTTTCTGTGAAATTGTTCTTAAAATTACTGCTTTCTATAGACTTGAATTCTGGCTTCTCTTCCATATATATCCACTACTTCCTATAAATTGAGTAATTCCAGTTACATTATTTTTTTAATTTTTAGAATTTCATTTTTTATTTGAAAAGCAGAGTCCAGTATAAAATCTTTTAATTTCATTTCCTTTCTTCAAAGTAGTAATTATAGTTATTTTCTAGCTAATCACTTCCAGACCTCTTGGGGCAGTTGCTTCTGTTTTTCTGTTTATCTTCGTGATTTTGTAACAACAAGAGGGTTTCACCCATTTGGTGTGTGGTCAGTCAATAAAAACAAGAGGAAGTAGGAGAGGGAAGAGGTCTGGGTGTAACTCAGTGGTAGAGGCCCTGTGGTTAATCCCCAGAGCACAAACACACATTACAGACACTCACACGCTCACACTAGTTGTAGCAAGTAAGGAGAGAGATCAGTAGGGAGACTCCGCAAGAAAGAACCATATTTTGCTGTAAAGGTATACGCACATTAATACCAGAGAGACCGGTCATCTCAGAGAGTGACAGGCATGTTCATGCTCACATGCATTTCACATCATGTGTCGCCATACATTGCATATTTAAAGATGTTGGTCAGAAACCTCTCCAGGCCAGAGAGTTTAATAATAGAATTAAATTTTAATGAACAAAGTGTCCTCACTTAACAGATGGGCTTTATGGTGTAAGCTAGCTTGAGCATGTTCATTATGGTTTGCTTTAGAGGATCTTTTCCGAGACAAAGAAATAAATAACAAAGCGAATGAAACCAAGATAAGGGCCAGTTGGGAGGGATGTGAGCAGACACCGCAGTGCTTGTTCTAACGCTCCTGTGCATCAGCTAACTGCTCAGGTTAACTCTACAAAAAAAGACCTAGAATTGGGTGATCTGGATGATGTCATTCAGAGAGCAGATTTTCTCACAGTGGGCAAGCACAGCTGTGCTGACAGTGTCAAGTCCCTAATCTTTCCAGTGATCACATAATTATCTAACTTCTCCACTAAATTTGAAATTGGGGTTTACACACATGGTAACACACCATTTCTAGTTCATGTCTTCTCCGAGCGTAGCACTCTCAGAGTTTTGGACAGTTATAAGGGGTTAACTCCTGTGAATTCTTGTATTGTCCTTAAGTGGGTGTCTTTTCTACCTAGTGTCTCTGCTCCCTTTCTGCTCTGGTCCTCAGTGCTAAGCTGAGAGTTTTCACTTCCTTGAGGAGAAGCACGTTTAGAAATCAGGAACCCGTTTAGACCTCACACTGCAGGGTTTTTCTTTAAATTCTTAGTGCCTAAATAGCTTGCTTAAGAGTGTCCTGCTCTAGCTCCCTCCCCGATTGATCTACAGAGTCTATGAGTACCCAGAATAATAATAATAATAATAATAATAATAATAATAATAATAATAATAATAA
>NW_026596345.1:421179-445840 GCF_907164565.1 Psammomys obesus | reverse complement strand
AATAATAATAATAATAATAATAATAATAATAATAATAATAATAATAAATAAAGGAAATCCCTCTACCATGAGTTGTTTTAATTCTCCAGCAGCTTTCCTGATGTACAGAGATGGCACGTCCCTGATGAAATTCCCAGCTTTCCTGATGTCAAATCCGTCTCTTCAGACTGCAAAGCTGTAACACTTACCTATGTGAGAACTGTAAGTACAACACACTGCCAGAAGCTGATCCACAGCACTAACATCCCCAGCACTGTGCAGGAGACCAGAATCTACCAGAAATTGTCAATTATGTGTAATGAGGGTCTTTAAAGTAGAGAACTCAAGGTGAAGATCAACTTGATGTCTTTTAAAAAATACAAATACAGATGTACCGCAATTTCTGTATCCATTCCTCCACTGAGGGGCATCTGGGCTGTTTCCAGCTCTGGCTATTACAAATAAGGCTGCTACATTAATTACCTCCCCCTGAGGGGGGAGCAGCCTTACCAGGCCACAGAAGAAGACAATGCAGCGACTCCTGATGAGACCTAATTGATTAGGATCAGAAGGAAGGAAAAGAAGACCTCCCCTATCAGTGGACTTGGGGAGGGGCATGCATGCCGAGGGTGGAGGAAGGGAGGGATTGGGACAGGAGGAGGGAGGAAATCACAGGGGGGATACAAAGTGAATAAAGTGTAATGTAAGTAATAAAGAATTTTAAAAAATACAAATATATCTAAGTATAACTTAGATAACACAGGCATGTCTAATATGTTGATTAAAAATTATAACTCATAGGTTTATAGAATATTATGTGATTTACAAGGTAATTAAAGATAGTATGAAAATTTGATTTAAGGTCCACTCTGTGAGACAGGCCCATATCTGACACTGCTTGAATGAGCAAGAACCGGAGGCTAGAAAGCCCAGAAACCCATGGTAAAATCAAATACTACTGATTTTAAAAAGAAAAAAAAACTGTGAGAAAATGTCTCCTAATAATATTCTTCTGTACTCATAGATCAGTGCCTTGTTCAAAAGGAAAAAAACTGTGAGAAAATGTCTCCTAATAATATTCTTCTGTACTCATAGATCAGTGCCTTGTTCAGCCATCATGAGAGAAGCTGCCTCCTACAGCAGATGGAAACAAACAAATAGGCACACGGTCAGATAGTTTTCAGAGAAAGAGCGACAACTTGGAGCCCTCAGCCCTAAATGGGATGTCTCCTTCAAATCCTTCCCCACAGAGCTCAGGGAAACCCACAGAATTAGAGTTAGAAAGAGTGTAGGAAAAAAAAAAGAGTGTAGGAGCCACATGAAATGGAGGATAAGAAAACAGGGCCCTCTAAATCACCATGAGCAAAGCTCATAATGAACTCACAGAGACTGAAGCCTCAAGCCCAGAGCCTTCACGGATCAGCACCATGTCATCTGTGTGTGTGTGTGTGTGTGTGTGTGTGTGTGTGTGTGTGTGTGTGTGTGTTAATGGCTTCCAGTTAAGTGTTTTTATAGGATTCCTGAGTATGAAAAATGAGTGGGTTCCTGATTGTTGGGGTTTTTCTTGGGCTCTTTTTTTTTTTTTTTTTTTTTTTTTTTTGGTATGTCTTGCCCAACTGTGATGTGATAGTTCGGTTTTATCTTATTATAACTTAAATAAAGAATGAATAAATGAATGAATGAATGAATAAATGAAAACCTAGCCATGAGGGTAAAGGTTAACAACTGAACTGTTACTTATGCCTGTTGAAAAAGGAAAAATTAGAGTGACACTGGGTATAGCTGACCAACAAATAATTGGATTCCACAGGATTTTGTTTTTGTTTTCTCGTGTGTGTGAGTGTGTGTGTGTGTGTGCGCGTGCACGCGTGCACACACACACACACACTTTTATTTGGTTACAGGCTGATGTTTTTGTTTTCTTTTGTTTTCATTTTGAGTTTAGTTTAATTTCAATTTCTTGTGTTTGGGGAGTTTAGTTTTGACTGGGTTTTTGCTTTTTTCTTTGAGGAAGAACTTAAGTTTGGGTGGGTAGGGAGGGGGGAGGATCTGGAAACACTTCCAGAAGGAGGAGAATATGATCAAAATATATTTAAATTTTAAAAAGTTATTTTAAAATAATTAATAATATAATAAAATCATATAATTTAAGTAAAAACAAAACAATCCAAGCTTAAAAATAGTAGACTAATGAAATAAAATACATACATTACTATGGGTCAAAGAACTTAGTTTTCTTTCAAAACTATATATCTTTATGACTGTGTGTACTGTGTGTACAGGGTTTTTTTTTTAAGATTCTGTTGAAATGTAAAGAGTGAATTCTGGGACTGAGATATTTCAGTGATGCAGGCCTGTGTCATGAGTTCAGTCTTTGGATCCCATGCGGAAGATGATAATCAACTCCCCAAAGTTGTCCTTTGACCTCCATACAAGCACTGAAACACACTCACTCCCATTCTTTCTCTCTAGCTCCGCCCCCTTCCCCTTTGTCTGTGTCTGAAACACAACAAAATAAAAACAACAACAACAGTCAATGGATTAAAAAGTGACTTTGTACATAAACGCACTCTTAACCCACTACTAGAATGTATTTAGATTTTAATTTTTCTTTCTCTTATAGCATCTCAGGCTGGTCACTGCTGTATATTAACAAAAATATCGAGGAAAGAGCTAGTCACCAAAGTGAGAAGAGAAGGAGCCCTGGGTCACCTCTGTAAGAAATATCACACACACACACACACACACACACACACACACACTTCACCCTAAACACAATACACAGTTTATCTCCTGTTTCTGTTTTTGTCAACATTACCTTTATCTTTTGTTCTCTACAAAGCTTGCTAAGAAATACTTAACTCAGAGTAATCAATAAACCTTAATAAATATGTCTTGACGGTTGGCCCCTTCCTGTCATTTTTGCATGTTGGACTGCTCATCCTTAAAAGCTTGGCTTCCTTGTGTGTGTGTGCTTAAAGTGACTTTGAGGTTTTGTGGTCTGTTGACACCTCGAGGAGCAGAGAACCTTTTAGCTTCCTTTGGCTTAGTGGGTAGTCCAGGGCCCTTGTGCACACAGAGATTGGACGTGCTGAAACACCCTGCTGCTGGAGAAGAGCCTGTTTGGAGCTCAGACCTCTAGCCCGGACTCTGCAACTGACACTGGAAACCTGGCTTTTCAAGGTAAGTGTGGAAGCCTTGGGGTAAGGGTTTCTGCAATGACAGTGGTAAAGGGGGCCTCCTGATGTTGTCTGGGTCTAATTTGGAACCTTCAGAACCAAATAACATGAAAAGAGCACACCTTGTTTTTGACCATAGTCGTCCGTTATAAAAAGAATTGCCTTCTACTAGCTGTCTGAGCCACATGTTCTGAAGGTGAAGCTACAGTTTGTATTAATATTAAATGATGAACAAATTTATTTCAGAATTTGTTCTCCCCCCCAGAAAAAAAAACCTGAAGTGAATTCTGGCTACAGCATCATCAAGCATTTGGTGTTAGGTTTGTATTCATTTGTTTACATACTTATCTTTAAAATGATGTGGGTTTTTTTTTAAGCAACAAAGCCTTTCAGCATTATTATTAGTAGCATATTTCATTTGCAACCATTCTGTTAATCCTAATCAATACAAAGAAATCATAACAACAGCCACATGCTGAGGAAATTCTAAAGATGTCTGCTCAAAAATTTTGTGAGATAAAACTTGTTTTAAGCCCTCTCTATTGCTTTACTTTTGTGTTGCTGGGAGTCAAACCCAGGGCCTTCTTTGACTAGGCAAGCTCTTGGTCACTGAACTGAATCCTCAATATGTTGCAGTTGAAATTCTCATTTTAAATTATATGACAGAAAGACTTGAAAGTTAATTTTTAAAATCATAATTAAAACTTAAGAATATATGTTCAAGTAACTTTATTTTAAAAGTTCTTTTATGCAATTATCTTCTATTTACAACTAATGGCATGCTTCCAATATGTGGAATGAAAATTAAAAATAAGTCATTATTGGCTGATTTTTAGAAACCAGCCTGGTCTTTTTTTTCTTTTTCTTTTCTTTCTTTTTTTTTTCGTGTGTGTGTGTGTATAAATGTGTTCTTGCAAGTCACTAAATTCACTGCGCTTCAATTTCCACATAGCTGCAGAATGTAATTGAGAAATTACTTCTCCAGTTTTACAACTCCTCATCCTGTTTTCTAAATCAGTCCATAAGTCAGTACTTTAGTCAATAAAAGGAATGGGAAGACCAGGAGGTGATCAATCAAGGAATGACAATTCTGTTTATCAAAAATTATTTTCAGTTAGAGAAATATAATCTAAGCCAGAAGCTTGACAGACTTGTCTATAACGGCTGCATAGTAAGGGTTTTAGGCTCTGGAGACAGAGAGGCAAAATGTAGATATTCACACAGTGATTTAAAATGCAACATTAATGGGTGACGAGGTGGCCCAGTGGTTAAGGCGATGGACTGCTAAAATGCAACTTTAAAAACACAACTACTGTTCTTATTTCACAACATATACAAAAACGAGAAGTGTGGTGTCTCTGGTTTAGGGAACATTTTTTTTCCCCATGTCTCCATTCTAGACTAACATTTTTCACCATTATAAAGAAAGAGGCCATCAGAGTTGTTCATTTTAGCTCCTGATTGTCTTTAGGTTGATATGTCCATGTCTACAAATTTTTGTCTACAAAAGTTCAAGTGTATGCAAAAATGTTTTTTAGTGGGAAACAAAGGCATACAGATTTCATCAATGTCTACAGCGGACTAAATTCCAGCCTAGGTGAAGAAAAGCAGACTTATTCATGAAAGTGCTGTCCAAATGTAATCAGCAGGCTCTGCAACGTCTTTTGGTATCGATGGTGTGCGAGCCATTGCGGTAGCACTGGAAGAAACATGGCATGGTGCCCAAAATAACAGGACCAAATGTATTAAATAATGTTATAACCTGTTCAAATTAGTGATATCCTTCAAGGAGGCTTGAGAAAATTCTAAAATTGCTCAAATATTTCTTGTTTGTCTTCACCAAATACACTTTCAGAGTCCCCTTGCTTGTCAGCACTAGGGACAATGGAGAAATATCCAGCAAACGTATTGATGATATCTTTCTGAGCTGCTTTACTATGCATCATTGTCACAAAACACTGGACAATATTTGAAGTCATAAGTACATCCACGTTTTCTTCCAAAAAGTGTTTGGGATCCTGTTTGCTGACATTCTTTATTACAAGTTGTTCCGTTGTTGTGTTTTCTTTACAGCCTTACTGTAATTCCTGGTTAATTCTAACATCTATTTTGCCACTGGCTCACTTTGTTTGCAATGTTCCCTGAAGTTCTGAGTGTCAAACCTTCCACCCAACTCTTCTTAGGCAGATTTAACAGCATATTTTGTTTCAGTTCATTTTTACTGATAATTAATAGCGATAGAGAGTAGTGATATCTGTTTAATCCAGGAATTAATACCTGGGTAAATAGCTTGTTTCCTAGATGCAAATTTGAAGGTGTATTGGTTCATGTCCTCAGGCCAGCATCATATTGGTACTGCCAATCTGAAGGCATTAATAACAACCTTTCCTTTACACCCTGAATGGGAGCCACAACCACTACCATAACCCTTTCTGGAAAAGTGTCAGAACTCTACTCAATGTTGGTTTCCACACCAGAACGCCAACAACTAAAGCCAGGGGGGCTGCATACCAACTACCAGCCACGGCGGAATCCCTTCGTTTCTACATATCTGACGTTTTGGTTTGGAACACTGAATCAACCATTTCTACCCTGACACCTGTTCCTGACTGTGGCATAGCCAATGTATCAATCCCTCTGATGGTATACTCAACAACAAATACCCCGAGAGTAAGACCCATAACTTCCATTGCAACCCTGAAACAGCCATGTTTTTATGTCCTTAGCAACATCAAGGAAAAGATACAAACTTGGTCGGCTGTGACTACAGGAGTCTGTGTGAGTGACCCTGGTCCAGTGTAGGCATACTTTCTCCACATTTCAGGAGTCTTTCCATATTTCTACTTACAACGATAACCCTTATATTGTTAAGCTTCAATTTGTTAAATTTGGCAATTGTTTTGTTAAGTCAGACTTTTGCTACCTCTGGCAGGTATAATTTTTCCTAAGTTATTTTTGTTTATTTGTTTTTCTTTCTTTTTCTCCTGATTTTTCAACAACATGGCTTCCAGAGCAACCCCACAAATTTGGTGAGATTCTGGCTCAGAAAATATGCTACAGGTCAGCTCAGGTCCATCCAAAAGAGTCAGCCCATCTACAAGTATTACTAAAATACTACATTTTAAAGAAAAGCTAGTTCATAAGTTATGCTAAGTTAGCTTCCTAATTTTTCTCCACGTCTTCTTTTATACTGGATGCCAATGTTATTATTCATGATAATCACAATCAAGCTTCCTGTGACTTGAGCCTCTTTTGTTTAACCTGTTGTTTCACAAAAGAGACTTAGTTTTTCCATCTTTGTGTTCTAGAACAGTATTTAGTGTCCAATAAGCAATCTGTGTCCTTAAAATATCTAAGTGAGTGAGCAAGAAGATAAAGACACCACGCCCGAGAACGTGTTAGAAAACCACCAAAGGCCTGAAAATCCAAGGCTGAAAACGAATGAGCTGCAGAGTTCAAAGGCTGCTTCTCTTTTCAGATTTAGAAGTAACTGTGATTTTGAAATATGTGGTTGCCTGAAGATCACAGTTTCTTCAGACTATGGTCACTTTTTAAAAAGAGTGGCATTTGCTGCACTTGACTCACACAGGAGAGAGATAGTTCTTGCAAAGTTGCTGGTACTGTAATTTCTGTGCTGGATTGGAGGATGCAGCTTTGTTAATCTCTTTCTGCCATCCCTATAGGGAATGGACAGGAAGGCACCCATATCCTGTTTGGATCTCCCTAAAGAGGTTCATTCTTATGCTTATGCATATTGTGGGTAAACAGCAGGTTTTCCCCAGTTAGGCCAAAAGACAGATGTGCAGGTACCACTCTGCTCCTTGACAAAGATGCTCAAACTGACCTCCACCACCTGCCCTCTTGAGGATGCCTGCTGGTCAGGGCTTTCTCACAGCTGGATAGAGCAGGAGAGGGGATTGGGATATATGGTCCTTCTTGCTTCGAGAATAATGCCATTAAAGAATAAGAAATTCAATACTTAGCAACTGGTTTGTTTACTTCTCAGAGAAAATTCATTAAAAATACTTCATTTACTTATAGAGGTACAGTTTACATATTAATAATAGTATAAGCAATTTGATACAGTTTTAAGCAAAAAAAGAGGAAATATTTCAGGTTGTTAACTCCTTTAAATCTTAAGATGAAAAAAATTTTAGGACACATAGTGAGAATTTGTCCCATTTTCAGGAAATTATAACAAAAGGCAGCATTGTACTGTGTGTCTGACATTTTTTCTGATGTCTTCTCATGTGAACTGAGGCATCTCATCTATTTCTTGCTGCTACTTCTCCAGCCCAGGGGGAAAAGAGAAATGTACCATTTACTTTATGATAGACTTGTCCTGTGAGTGAGAGCATTATCTATTGGTAACCATCATCTGTTATTCTTCTGTTTAGAAATTGTACTAAAGTCATATTTTTTGCCATTTTTTAATTTAATTATTTTATTTTTATTAATTACAGTTTATTCACTTTGTATCCCCCTGTACCTCCCTCCCCCGGTGTCCCTCTCCCAGTCCACTGAAAAGGGACGTCCTACCCCCCTTCCCTCTGATCCTAGTCTATCAGGTCTCATCAGGAATGGCTGCATTGTCTTCTTCTGTGGCCTGGTAAGGCTGCTCCTCCCTCAGGGGGAGGTGATCAAAGAGCAGGCCAATCAGTTTATATCAGAGACAGTCCCTGTCCCCATTAGTATGGAGGCCACTTGGATACTGAACTGCCATAGGCTACCTCTGTGTAAGGGTTCCAGGCCATCTCCATGAGTGGTCCTTGGAGTATCAGTTTTAGAAAAAATAAAAAACCCTGTGCTCAGTCTTTTTGGATCTATTGCTGTCTTTGTGGCGCTCCTGTCTTCTCCAGGTGTTACTATCTCCCACTTCTTTCATAAGATTCCCTGTACTCTGCCCAAAGTTTGGCTATGAGTCTCAGCATCTGCCTTGATACCCTGCAGTGTAGAGCCTTTCAGAGGTCCTCTGTGGTAGGCTCCTGCCCTGTTTCCTGTTTTCTCCCTCTTTTGATGTCCATCCTCTTTGCCTTTCTGAATGGGGATTGAATAGTTTAGCGAGAGTCTTTCTTCCTGATTAGCTTCCTTAGGTGTACAGATTTTAGTATGTTTATCCTATATTATATGTCTAGTATCCACTTATGAATGAGTATATACCCTGTGTGTCTTTCTGCTTCTGGGATAGCTCACTCAGGATGATCTTTTCCAGTTCCTACCATTTGCCTGCAAATTTCATGATTTCCTTGTTTTTTATTGTTGAGTAATATTCCATTATGTAGATGTACCACAATTTCTGTATCCATTCCTCAACTGAGGGGTAAAGCAAAGGACACTGTAGTCAAAACAAAATGACTGCATACAGATTGGGAAAGAATCTTCACCAACCCTATATCTGACAGAGGGCTAATATCCAGTATATATAAAGAAGTCAAGAAATTAAACAGCAACAAATCAAGTAATCCAATTAAAAAATGGGGTACTGAGCTAAACAGTGAATTCTCAATAGAGGAATATCGAATGGCAGAGAAACAGTTAAAGAAATGTTCAACGTCCTTAGTCATCAGGGAAATGCAAATCAAAATGATCCTGATCCTCTTTCTTGTTTATCTTCTTTAGGTGTATAGATTTCATTATGTTTATCATATCTTATAGGACTATATGAGTGAGTATATACCATGTGTGTCTTTCTCTTTCTGAGATACCTCACTCAGAATGATCTTTTCTAGATCCCACCATTTGCCTGCAAATTTCGTGATTTCCTCATTTTTGATTGCTGAGTAGTATTCCATTGTGTAAGAAGATAAACAAGAAAGAGGACATGGGGTAAGATGACCAATCCTCACTTAGAAAGACATATGGGAGGTGCAATGGACGTAGGAGAAAACAAGTAACAGGACAGGAGCCTACCGCAGAGGGCCCCTGAAAGACTCTACCTAGCAGTGTATCAGAGCAGATACTAAAACTCATAACCAAACCTTCAGCAGAGTGCAGGGGATCATATGAAAGAAGGGGGAGTTAGTATGACCTGGAAAGGGTAGGAGCTACACATGGACCAAATATATCTGAGGACAGGGTCTTTTCTGAGACTGACACTCCACCAAGGACCATGTATGGATATAACCTAGAACCTATACTCGGATGAAGCCCCTGGTAGCTCAGTAATCAATTGGTTTCCCATAGTAAGGGGAACAGGGGTTATTTCTGACAGGAACTCAATGGCAGGCTCTTTGACCTCCCCACTCCCCAAAGGAGGAACAGTCCTGCTAGGCCACAGAGGAGGACTTTGCAGCCAGTCCTGAAGATACCTGATAAAACAGGGTCAGATGAAAGGGGAGGAAGTCCTCCCCAATCAGTGGACTTAGAAAGGGGCAGGGAGGAGATGAGGGAGTGAAGGAGGGTTTGGGATGGAATGAGAGAGCATTATATGTTGGGATACAGAGTTAATAAAATGTAACTAAGCAAACAAACGAACAAACAAAACGACCCTGAGATTCCACCTTACACCCATTAGAATGGCTAAGATGAATAACTCAAGTGACAACACATTCTGGGGAGGATGTGGAGAAAGGGGAACCCTCTCCATTGCTGGTGGGAATGTAAGCTTGTACAACCACTTTGGAAATCAATCTGGCACTTTCTCAGACAATTAGGAATAGTGCTTCCTCAAGATCCAGCTATACCATTCCTACGCATATATCCAAAAGATGCTCAAATATACAACAAGGACATCTGTTCAACCATGTTTGTAGCAGCTTTATTTGTAATAGCCAGAAGCTGGAAACAGCCTAGAAGTCATATTTTTAAATCTCCTTAAAAGATTTACTCTGATGCATCTCTGAATGCTTTCTCCCTCCACATGACTTCAAGACCTTCACTGTTCCTGCTTGGAAATCTTTCTTTGAGTTTATTTCTGCAAATCTGGGCTTTCCTTTTGATTTCTGTGTATGTTTGGCAACAAGTATAAGATGTCAAAAAAACAGGCCATCTCTGGCAAGAATACTATTAAACGGTACATGGCCTCTCTAGGTCTGAGTAAGCCCCAATGTTGCAGTGGCTTCTACTTTTCAAGTACCTTAGGGTCAGCAGGACCACCATTATCTCAACAAGGAGAGGTTCTGTGCAGAAAACAAATTCATCTTTTTCTGCCTTTAAAATTAGATACAAGCCAGTCTAGGTGGCACAGGTCTTTAATCCCAGCACTCTGAGAGGCAGGAGCAGGTGGCTCTGCATCTCTGCGAGTTCCAGACCAGCCTGGTGTACAAAGCAAGTTTGGGAGAGCTAAGGCTACATAGAGAAACCCAGTCTGAAGAAACCTAAAAAACAAGGCAAAACGAAAACCAAAGGATCCCCCAACACAAATTACAGTTACAGTGATGTACACATAATTTACCTCTTTGCACATTTTAATATAGTTCAAGCTGCTTATTATATTCATTTTGTTGGACAAATACAATAATCAAATTACCCACTTCTGGAAGATTTTTGTATCTTCCCCAAGTTAAACTGTACATACGAAGCAATTTTTATAATTCCCTTTCTATCCAAGTCCTCCATAATTTCTATTCTATGTTTAGTTTCTATGAACTTGATAGAATTAGGGCATTTGTATGTAATATTTGTTGTTTTGTATAATGAAAAACTTCTTGTTTCCTGTTTCCAGGATTTACAGTAAAAAACGAGTTGTGTATCCTTGGCTTCCTTCACTGATGGTTAGGATGAGTGGGTCTGTAGGCTAAAATGATTCCACCATGAATATTTCACACATTACCTACCATGGTTCTCCAGCCTGCTGGTCTACATTACTCAACTTTTTCTTCTCCAGAATGTTCCAATCAAGACAAATTGAAAGTATAGTGTCAAATTTTCTTTGTGGGCAGAGATCAGAAACAAGCCCATTAAAATCTTTGCCCTTGGCAGAAGCATTTATAGAAGAACAAAGTGGTTATATAATCCTTGCCAGACTAATATTTGTTAGCATAATATTGGTTAGAACAAATATGAAGAGCATGAAAAGAAACATTACTAGCCAAATGGCTGGGTGAATGTTCTAGTTTGTAGCTGATTTTCTAAAATAGGGTTTTTCCTTCTGATTTTCAGTTATTTGATATTCCATACAATGTATTTTGATCATTTTCAGTCTCCCCTACCCAAATTTTCCTAGGTCCACTCACCCTTCTCCTACTACCCAATTCATGCCCGCTTTTTCTTTTCAAGGCCAATTTGTGCTGCTAAAATAACTTCTACTGGGGTATGGTAAATTTTTCACTTTTCTTTTTTTTTCTGTCCTTTCTGCTCTCACCTAAATATGGAAGTTTCTCCTTGCCTTCTGGTGGAATCATGCTGAACTCCTCTCTTCATGCTGGGCCTTGGTCTGGCTTAGGCTTACGCAGGGCTTGTGCATCAACTGCACTGAGTTCCTGTGTACATCCGCAGTGTTGCATCCAAAGACAGTCCTTCCTTGAATCCATCCACTACGTCTGGCTCTTCTGCTCCTTTTGTTCCCTCTTCTGCGGTGATCCCTGAACACTGGAAGAGGGTGGTGAGATATATATGCTTCATTCAGAGCTAAGCATGCTCCATTCTCTTATTTTCTGCACATTGGCAGGTTGTGGGTACCTATATTATTATCATCTACTGAAAATAAAAGCTTCTCTAATGGGGGTTGAGGCATTCATGATTATATGGGTATAGAAGAAGTCATCTAGGCATCAGTTTAATACTATAGAGTTTAATACATTTAGTAGAATAATAGAAACTGGTCCTTCTCTAGGAACTGTGACCCCTGTATAGCCATAGGTTCTTGGCCTGATGGGTCTGGGTTTTATCATTTGGAATGGGACTTAAATCCAATCAGAAAGTCATTGGTTACTCCCATGATGCTTACCACTAATGCACTGGTGGGCATATACACACTTCTGTAGCAGTAGGTTTCCATATTACTTTTCTTGAAAAGCCTTTAATCTTACTCATCTCTGTCATCTTCTCTCTTCAACCCTGCTTTCCCTTCTCCCACCCCAATTTATCCCTTCTTGTTACATAGTTATTTTTTTTCTTTTTTAGATTTATCTTTATTTTGTGTGCATTGATGTTTGCCTGCATGTGTGAGGATGCCAGATCCCTTGGAACTGGAGTTACAGACAGTTGTGAGCTGCCATATAGGTGCTGGGAATTGAACCCAGGTCCCCTGGAAGAGCAGCTAGTGCTTTTTACTACTGAGCCATTTCTCCACTCCCCCTCCCATTACCTTTTAACTCTCTATACCAGTGCATTCTATTTTCTCTCCCTTGAAAGCACCTACCCTGCAGGGATCCATGTGATCTTCAGTGGCAGCAGAGAGATGACCCATGGAGGGCAAGAAGGCAGTTTGACACAATGTGACTTAATAGCCAGTGTTGTTTCAAACTTCGGAAGTCTGACCCTGATGGGCTTCTTTTAGGTTTATTTAAATACAGAATAAGTTGGTAAAAACTATTAAAATGATTAACTCAATCTCACATGTACAATAAAGCATGCTTAAATCTATTTGAGGAACAAAGTAAGCAAAATATAGAGCAGATGTGACGACACTGAAACTCTTTGCAAAGTACACTTGATATGCTTCAGGTATAGGTTGACTGAAAAAAAAAAGTTTACAAGAATGGTCTGGACGAGGGTCTTCATCCACACAGATTGTGTAAAGTTCATCAGGCTAGAAAACAACAGAAACAACAGAAAGAAGAAAAAAAAATGTGTGATATTTTCTTTCTATGTCTGAGTTACTTCACTAGGGATGAGTGTTTTTTTCTTTACCCACTTACTTGCAAATTTTATAATTTCAATTTTCTTAACAGCTGGCTAATATTCCTGTGTGCTATTGTATCATATTTTCATTACATGCTCATCAGTTTCTGGATATCTAGGCTGTTTCCATTTCCTGGATATTGTGAATAAAGGAGCAATGACCATGAATGGGCAAGTATCTTTATAGTAGAATACAGTATCATTTTGGGACATGCCCAAGCTTGGTATAGATGGAGCATGTAGCTCCATTTCCAGCTGTTTGAGGCATGTTCACACTGATTCCCATGGCCTTCTTGTCTCATCTTTGTCTCTCATCTGAATTGGCGCAATGCTTGGAAAACATTTAAATGAGTATGAATTCACCAGCAGCTCAAGTAGTGCTCAAAGCAGAGTTCAACAAGGCAGCAGCTGGCAGCTGGAAACACTGATAGGAAGAGTCACTAGGCCTTGGCATTTACTTTATGTAGATGAAAGACTGAGACTTTTTGGGAGGATTAAGGCATAGCCTGATGTGAGACACAGTAAGAACTCAATAAATAGTCTCTTTTGTGCTAGATCCTGAGCACATCAGCTCTTTGTTCATAGGCTCCTTTAAATAAGGCATCACAGGGTCTCAGCTGCAAGACTGCCCAACCCCACCATGTCTGTCTCACCTGTGCTTAAGTTGAGGCGACACATGCTGCACAGTCCAGGGAGATGTCCACTCAGCTCTGAGGAGCTCATGCTATGCCCAGGTTCTCAGTCCAAAGAACTTCCTGTTAGAGTGTCCTGTTCCGTAACTGTGGAATACTCACTGGATATGCGTATCGTTGTGATTTATAGCCGAGTGCTACACAACGATATGGAATGAGTCTAAACATACTCCTATTCCTACAACGTATACGTTACATTAGGATGTATGCCCATTCCTGCGAGTTTCCTGAATGGACAGGCTCCAGCAGGCACACTATTACTCTCTGCACTTTGGGAGCTCAGGGAGATGGTAATGTAGTCTAGTGTTGATGTGGGGCTAAAGGAGAGGATGCAAATACCTGTGTGGGAAGGTGGTTGTTTATGAATGTTTGGCCAAATGCTTCTTTCCTTTTTTACATTTTCTTGAAGCTTTTGTCAAAACTCCCCTGATCTGTCTAGAAAAATAAGTTTTTCCTACCAATGACCCTACTTTTCCCAAGATAGCACTTTTCACAGTTGGCTTAGGGCCTCTTTAGTAATAATGAGAATATAGATATACAAATCTCCCTATTTCTTTGGTTCTTACTTGTCAGTTATACATTTTAATGATTTTTCTTATAAACATTTTGATTTTTTAGCACTTATTATAGAAAACTGGTTTAGATTTCTTCATGTATGTACAGATCAACATTTTTGCTTTATAGCTTAGATTTTCTTTCTTATATGATTTTCTTTCTTTCTTAGATATGTCCTCTATGTTTTTCTTTAGTGAAGGTTCATTTCAATTTTTGTTTGCATAAAAAGCCATTATTTTGCTCACATTCCTCAATGACAGGCCTACTAGTCCTCCTTTGTAGGTGATGGTCTTCTTCCCTTGATATTAGAATAATAGCTTGTCCATCACCTGGCTTCCATCAAGTAGTCTCATGCCTCTGGTTTTTATTTTATCAATTTGTCTTTGCTAATGGGCTGTCTTTGTGGTCAACATTTCAGTTTCCTTACAATTCCAAGGTTCACTATTCCTTGTCTGAATATGATTTCTTTGTTTGTTTCTTTCTTCAAATTCTACTTAAAAATTTTAACCTTTATCAAATTGAATGATTGCTGCTTTTCTTCAATTCTGGAGAGTTTTCAGCCGCCAGCTCTAAAAGGAGTTATTTACTTTATTCTCACTATTGCTTATTCTGGGACAAATTTAACCTCCATGGGACTTCTCTTTAATGATTTCCGTTTTCTTCCCAGGACCACAGGGCAGTTGCTAGGAAACAGAACTGAAGCCCAGTTTTTTGGGCTGGAATTTGGCTGTATCTCTTTCTTCAAAGCTGTGTGAATTTGGGTGAGTTCCTTAGTCCTTCTGTTCCTTAGTGTACTCATCTCTCAAACTGCTGAAGATGCACTGAACTTCATGGTATATCCATGACTTCAGAGCGGCTGCAGCATGCTAAAGAATATGGATAGTATATTTGTTCCAATGTTTCTTTCTGTGCTACATCCTGAAGAAGTTTTATATTTTACTGCATATATTTCACAATTTTTTATTCTCTGTATTTTATATTTCCCGTGAGATTCTAGTTTTACTACTATACTTTTTATTTTCAAAAGTAAACTTTTAAAAAAGTAACTTCTGTTTTTTTTAAAAGAAGCTTCAGCAAATGACTTTTCCAAAGCCTATGCATCTTAAAATTGCTTTAGATATGCTCTTTCATTGTTTCATATATTCTATTAGACTTAGAACTTTCCTCCCAAATGCCTCAGGCCAGATACTTAGAGCCCCTTGGCCAGCTCAGACTGAGGTTTCATCATGGTTTTTTGATGGCACCCGGATAAACCAGGGTCTTTTTTCTCAGCTGTGAGCTTTCAGGTGGAATTGTTTAGAGAGAATTTATTTCTCTTCCCCTGAAAACAAGAGCCAGAGCAAGAAGGTGTGCTGCCTTCCAGAAGAGAGGGATGTTCTCTAAGCTTCTTTCCTCTCCTGAGGAAGCTTGGTGCAGATGAACACAGGTTGCTCTAATCTTGTCTTAGACCCTCGTTTTGTTTGCTCTTTTCTCTGTGTACTGGCCTGATAGTCTTACCAAACTACATTTCTGGATCCCCCACCCACATGAAGGCATTCTGCCTATGTCACATTCACCCATGAGTTTTAAAAGCATTTTTTATTTTTTAGAATCATGGTTGCAGCTAGAGCGAGTGAGCTTCCCTAGTATGCACAAGGTACAGGGTTCAGTGTCAGCCATGTACTTCCAAAACAGAGGGGAGAAAGCTTTAAAAAATGATACTTAGAAGCTTAAGACACTTTGTACAGTTAACAGAGGATCGCCCTTACTTTACTGTCCAATAATGGGTCAACAACATTTTGTTATCAGTGACAAACTTGCTGTCAATGCTTTTAAAGTAAAGAATACATGTATGTAGTTGAATGTCACCTTGCTATTACTTTGCTACTTCTCCAAAGGGACTGAGAACTTTTATTTTCATACCTCATACAGACAGTTTCAAAATATTAAAGATGGAACCTGATGTCAAGGCTCTGAATAGAATGAATGATCATTAGTTGCTACTTTGAGACTGTTCCAGTTACACAGAAACATAGCAGAGTTTAGGGACAGGATAAGTCCCAAAGTACTTTATCATAGACAGAGTCATGCATATCCACAAGTTCTACAGTCTTCAGCTCAACCAACCATTACAAATTGAAATTATTCAGAAAAAAAAACAACAACTTTGTGCTGAACACGTGTTTACAAGTTTTCCTTGTGATTGCTCCCTAAGCAAGATTGCAATTGTTTGCAAAGAACTTGTATAAAGGCACACAAGTGGCATAGAGATCACTATAATTATATGAGTATGCTACCTCTGGGAAAAGACCAAAAAACTCAATCCAATATATTGATTTATTAATTAGCTGCTAACAGTGTGCAAACTTTACATATTAGTGGCAAATAAGAACCTGAGGATTTTGGTCTAGTGACTTGCTGGTCACACTTGGCAGAGGCTCTGGCAAAGTGGTATTCAAGTGGAGAGGGGAAAATGTCACCTAAATCAAAGGGAATATATATCTGATGCCAAGGTTCTTATTTTTTGCATTATTGTCCCCTATAAGCAAGGAACACGTAGATTTTATGGTATTATAGATCATAGTGACTGACAATAGATGATGAGGCCAAACATGGACAAAGGAATAGGAGACAGATTCCTATGTGAGTGACTGTCCAGCTGCTCCTTCCTTTCAAAAACAACCACTCACCCACCTGCCTGCCCCCACTTCTTTCTCCTACTCCTCCCCTTTCCCCTTCTCCCATGCCTCCCTAATTCATTTCTCCTCTTCTTCCCTTTACTCATCTTCTGTTTAAGAGTAATGTAGATCCGTGTGGACTATGCTCAGCCCTGGATGGAAGTTCTCAGAATCAGAATAACCTCAGACAGGAGCCTATGGAAAAAAAACACTGCCTTCAAGGCTGCCAGCTGCACATGAACCTCCCAGAGCTCCCCATGCTGTAACATTAAATGCTTACTGCTTGCCAGGAGACTCTTAAACATTTGTAAATTTGGTCATGAGAGCTGGGACGTGTATATATTCACTACGTCACAAGGTAGATGTTTTCATATGCTTTTACAGATGAGGAAGGGAGGTCAAATTGATATCCAGATTGAATTCT
The DNA here is from genome assembly GCF_907164565.1 of Psammomys obesus. Taxonomy (NCBI): domain Eukaryota; kingdom Metazoa; phylum Chordata; class Mammalia; order Rodentia; family Muridae; genus Psammomys; species Psammomys obesus. Next base: position 428,571 of record NW_026596345.1, on the reverse strand, counting down.
AAGCCTACCACTGTATTCTGGTTTTTTAAAGTATAACTTTCTATGTCTCCAATTTTGACATCATAATTTATAAAGATTGTTGACATACTAAGGTACTGAAATAGGCAAGATGCATGTCATAGCACCTTCCATCTCATTCTCACCAGCAACTAACATTTATAAGATGTCTGATCCCAGTGTTTGTTTTAGGTAGTTTCTCTGCATGCATTTCTAAAGCACATAATAGAATTATTTTAAGACCAATGAAGCAGTATGATCACCTGAACTTAATAATGCAGGGTATGATAAATATGGGCATGCCATGTCAGTTTCTCAAGATAGTTCAGCTAGCAAATGAAAGCAGCAAAACTTCACAGTTAAGTCTATAATCACATATCATGGTAGAAACTTCCTTTTCTTGGTAACAGGGGACGGCAGGGTTCAAAGGAAGACAGAGATTGGGAGCAATCGAGCAGAGCGGAGAACTCAGTTGATGAGGAAATAGTGCTTGGAATGAAAAAAAAAAGCTATAATTAGAAGGATCCTGAGCCTAGTAACCACAGTGAGCTTGCTGCACAAAACTCAATTACTTTTTGTCTAACAATGTCACCAACTGTCTCTGAAAGCAAAGTGAGTTCTCTGGCCCTGGAAGCTTCTGGCTACTAGAAAAATCTTCCAAAACGAAGAGAACTTTGGAGTATGCATGACCTCTAAGCTAGCAGTGAGCTCTAAGGTGCTTTGGCTGCTGATATTAGCTCATTGGAACTACCACAGCAGACCAGCAGATTTAGAAGTCTAATTTTGTAAGAGCTTGAACTGAAGCATAATGAGGATAGATGCTGAACCCAGGAAAAGAACTAATTTAGTTACTGAAAGTGAGTCCCAAATCTAGACTCTAGTGCTACAGTCATTAAATACAAAACAAGCAAGCAAGCAAGCAAACAAACCAATAAACCAAAAACTTGTTTCTTCATAATATCCTTGGAGAAAAAGCTGGTCCAGAGAAGCCCATGTTGTAATTAAGTAGAGTGGCTTTTTAACTCAATCTTATGCTTAAAATACATGTTCCTTCCTTTTTTTTCGCAAGTCCTAGCAAGGAGGCAGCAGAGAGTAGCCGAACCCAAACCAACCTGGTAACACCTGGGACAATGAGCATTGGGCTGTGTGTGAAGTAGATGCTCTCCACCTACAAACGGAAACGATCTGAGTTGCTCCTGGAAAAAGGCAGAGTAGTTCAGAGTACTATGTGTGGGGAGAAAGCAGGAGCATCTGTGGGGTGCTAACTCCATAATACAGGGTCCGTTTCTTGCAGAAGCATTGGGAGTGACCAGAATGGCAGTGCAAGAAGATGTGAAAGCTTAAAGGCCTTGCTTAAGGAACATATTCAAATATGTCGTAATAACGACTCTTTTCTTTTTTTATTGATTAATTTTGTTATTGAGAATTTGACACTTGCTTATAAGGTATTCTGATGATTCTTCCACTGTGTTCTCTTATCTTGCTCCTATTTCTATCAGCTTCTCTTCATCTGTACTCATTCTCTTTCTAGAATTGAAATATTTTGTTTTATGACCCATGGGATTTAACCAGTGCTATCTGGGTGACATTTAGGTTGGAACTATACACTGATTTATGATGGAGTCAATAGTGGAAATACAGCTGAAGACAATGAATGATTCCCAAACTCCAAATCTATTAGTAGCAAATAGCTCAGCAGTGATAAGTGGATGCCTGAGGCTACCCTGTATCCATGATGTGCTGTTGATGGGCTCCTTCTTGTGCAGACTCAGTGCAGGCATCTACAACTGCTGTGAGCTGGTGATTGTGGTGGCTGTGTCTTACCCAGAAGAAGACATTTCTCAGCCTTTGTCATCATCTTCTAGCTCTTTCATTCTTTCCTCCCCTCTTCTGCAATAAATATTCTGCAATTTTTAGGAGAAATAGTACAAATGTCTTGTTTAGGGCTGAACACACATCCATCACTGTTCTCTGCATCTTTTACAACAATGAGTCTTAGCATTCACCACTTTTTCCCTGAGAGGCTTCTTTCATTAAGTCTGAAAGTATTTTTTAAAATAATGATCTCTCTCTCTCCCTATCTATTTATTTTGTATACAATGTTCTACCTGCTTGTATTCCTGCACTCCAGAAGAGGGCACAAGATCTCATTATTGACGGTTATGAGCCACCATGTGGTTGCTGGGAATTTAACTCAGGACCTCTGGAAAAGAAGCCAGTGCTCTTAACCTCTGAGTCATCTCTCCAGCCCCTGAAAGTAGTATTTGTGTATTGATATTAGCATAAATATTTAGAAGGCAGCTTGGCATCATGCCAATTTAGTTTTCAGTTCCCTGCTATGGCCTAGAATCCCTTCCATCATGGAATTTTGGCCATGTTTATAGTAGCAGCCATGGGTTCCCTTCTGTAGAGATGATATCATATCCAATCAGCAATAGTGCTGCTGTTGAATAAGTGGGTGAATCTTGCCAGGCAGGTCAGTCTCATAGAGTGTAGAATCCATGGCTGAGTAAGACCACTGATGCCTTCCTCTCCCAGCAGACTGTATAGCACATTCAAGGACTATGAAAGCTAGCTGGCCGGGAGGAAGCTTCCAGCTCAGTTTTGACTTGATGTCTCTCCACCATGCACATGGGATATGGGTCCTTCAGCAATAGGTACTCATCATCTACTTTATCTTTGAAATTTTCTTAAGATGAAGAGTTTATTAAACTATACTTGAGCAGATCCAAGAAAATCTGTATATATAGATATATATATACAAACTCCATACTATATTCAATAATGTTGTTTTTCAAATGACACCAAAGCTATTACCATTGATGAAGAAATTCAGGAAAGTTTTGTATGGTTGAGAACTATTGCATTACTAGCTTAAAAACACTTGTCTTCCTTGTTTCTCAAGAGCCTCTTACATTTTATGTATATATTTTTTGTAACATCATTTAAAGGAAACTAGCCTATATAGGTGAAACATGATTTACACAGTATTTACATGTGTTCTTGTATATAGCATACAGATTTTTTTTCCTGAATACTAGTTTTACATTTTATAATTACTGGAACAGTACTCTATTCCAAATTAACATTTAATACACTTGACATGTGCCACCTAATAGAGTTCTAGAAACATAGCATCAATTTCAATTCTATCAAGTCATATATTTTTATCTTTGCCAACACTGAAGATTATCACAGTATTTAATTCACTGTTGGCTTAGGTGGGAGATAATTAGTACTTTTATTTTTACTCACTTGAAAACCACTGATGGCAAAATGAATTAAGCTTGTCAGTACAATTCATTAAAAACATAAAGAGCAGTCTACACTAGATTATCTTCTCTGAGTGCAAAGATCATACAACCTCATATCATTTGATATGTGCCAAACTAAGTACTTGAATACAAGAGCTTGAAGAGTCATGTGGCCTTAACTATGTCTGTTGCTTGTCAACTTCCCTGTTCATCCACTTCCAGTATTTTTTAGAATTTATTTTTTCATTAATTAATTAATTAATTTGCCTTATATATGGATCAAAGCTTCCTCTCCCTCCTCTCCTCCCAGATTCTCTCTCTCCCCCCTCCTCCCTTTCTCCTTAATAAAGAGGCCTCTCATGGAGATTAGCCTCCTTTGGCATATCAACTTGCAGTAGGACTAGGTACATTTTCTATTGAGGCTAGACAAGAGATCCCAGTTAGGGAAAAGGGATCCAAGGGCAGGCAGAGACAGTGCTGACTCTAGGTATTAGAGGACCCACGTGAAAATCATCCCGCACATCTGTTGCATACGTGTAGGGGACCTAGGTCTGTCCCGTGTAAGCATTTTGGTTGGTGGTTTGGTTTCTGCGAGCTCCCATGGGCTCAGGTTAGTTGATTCTGTAGGTTTTCTTGTGGTGCCCTTGACCTCTCTGCCTCCTTCAATTCTTTGTTCCCCTCTTCCACAAGATTCCCTGAGCTCCACCCAATGTTTGGTTTTGTGGGTGGGTTGTAGTCCCCATCCCTTCCCTAGAAGTGTTGCCTGGTTACAGGAGGTGGCCATTTCAGGTTCCATGTCCCCTGTTGTTAGGAGTCTTAGGTTCCTGGGTTTCCCTTGTCCTATATTCCCAGCTTGTCCCAGAGTTGCCCCTCACCCCAACAATCTCCATTCTCTTTTCCAGTTCTCTCTCCGTCAGTCCTTCCTTCACTGCCTATCCCTTCTTCCACCCGGTTTCCTCACTCCATCTATCTTCAATGTCTGCTTGATTTCCTCTTCTATGTGACCATCAACCACCCTTCCTTGGGCCCTCCTTGTTACTTAGCTTCTTCAGCTCTGTGGATTGTGCCCTAGTTATCCTGTACTTTACGGCTAATATCTACTTTGAGTATTTTTAATTGAGGGAACAGTCAGAGAATGCCTGCTGGGTGCCCCATGCAGGCACTAACCATCCTCCCACATTTGTTTCACCACATGGGGCCTCTGTTCCCCAAGCCTTTTCTGCAGATGGTAAAGCAAAAAGGTTCCAAGCAGAGAAACTAACATGCTTGTTGACCTAGTGGAATCTCCATGTAATGGTTCTCTTGGTGGTATTTTGTGTTTCAGAATAGAAAACGGAAGTTTATCTTTCTTCATTTCATCAACGTAGACTTCTGTGCTTTGTTTTTGAGCTGTTTTCTGTCTCTATTTTTCTGTTTTCAGAACACTAATCTGAAAGTGCTATCATGAGGTGGTTTTGTCGCTGCTATACTCACTGTTCTCTTTGCAGTGTGCTGAGTAAACTTTTTTTCTTTCTAAAATATCACAGAAAAATTTGAAACTACAGACTAGGAATAACTAGGAATACTGTGCAGCTCTTGTCCAGATTTGCTCAGCTGTAAGGGTGACTTTCTAAGACACTCTGGTTGGATTTGCCCTATCTCCTCTCTAGTCCTCATAACCACTTCATTGTGAAGAAAAAAACCCCAGAAAACCAGATATTATCATTTTATATCAATATATATATATATGTTTGTGTTTAAAACGGTGCCTAAAATAATTGTTTAAAAATCATCAAGTAGCTACTGTTCAGAATTTCTCAATCATCTCATCCCCCCCCCATTTGTTTCTTAAGTAAGGGTGCAAATAAATTCTATCTATTACAGTAGGTTTGTAGTTTGCATCTACTATTTTTAAGGCATGGTTTCAACTCTGCCTCCCCCAGCAGGCATCTGTGTATTTCTGTATGTGTGTGGTGCGTCTGAGTAGTTGTACTGGGGTTTGCATTTGTGCTTGTCTGTGTGTGGATGCGTGCACACACGTGCATGTGAAAGCCTGAGGTGGATGCTGATGCGTGTGCCTGCATCTATCACTCTCCCTCATCCACTGAGAGAGGATCTCTCACTGAAACAGAAGTCCTCATATTCTACTAGTCTGGGAGCAGCTTGATCTCCATCTCCTAGGATTGCAGGGGAACTGCCCAATTCACTTGACCTTTAACCAGTTCTAAGATCTGTATTTTCTTCTCCAGGAGGTTATTGGACCTCCACGTGTCTTAGTCAAATACTCAGTGCCATTATTGCAGTTAATATCATGTTCTAGGTAGTGTGGTAGTGGAGGCAGTACACGCTTGCTTTGGATCCATAAGCCTTCCTTTATTTCGGAGACACTATGAGTTAGAGAAAAACATGCAAAGTAAGAGACTATGTTATTTAGTGCAAATTTATAGAAAAATATGGAGTCAGAAATGCCTCGTGAGCTTACCTGAGTTGACCACTTTACTTTGTAGGCAGATTCACCAAGGTAAAGACATGTGTGGCATCAGGTGACGGTAGTCTGTGCTTCTCAGATTTCAATACTGCTAGGACTCGTCTGAAGGACTTGTTAACTGTGCTAAAGGCGGGGTTGGTGTGGCACCCTCAGTGTCAATGCCTTGACTCAGGAGCAGTGATCTACATGTTACCGAGTGAGCAAGCACAGTGAGCATCTTCTTGCCTCCACTCCTTCTGAAGTACTGCTGGGCCATTTCGAGTAACCCGAAAGCAGATGCTGAAGCCCTGGAATCAGGAAGCCAGGATCTGTGGTTGAGTCAGGGCTTGTCTGACTAATATGGTGTAAAGAAGGACTCAGATGCCTGGATTAATCTATTTAAGAACCTTCATTAAAAAAAATCACCTATCCAGTCTTTTTAAGGTAGCTCCTCTTAAAAAGTCAAGCCAAAAAAGAAAAGTCCTACCTGTCTAATGCAATCTCTAAATTATTATTCTTGGCTAAGTTAGCTTCATGAGTCTCCTGGCTTTAGCCAACCTCTCTGTGAAATCCTGTTGTCTGCTTAGACTTTGAAGTTTCTGGAAGTGTATTAACATTCCCTGGAAACTATTTCCTTCATATTTCCCCTGTTATTTATTTAGCAGTAAAATCTATAGTCCAAACGAGCAGGTTTTAGAGAAAAACAAAAACAAAAACAAAAAACCTCTGCCCTAGAGAAGTCCCAAGGCAAAGAGCCTAAGGAGCTGAGGAGCCAAGACACCACTGGACTTTTAGACACAAGTAAATAAAGAGAGATTGTTTTCTTGGCTACTGTCCCCTGAGTACAGTGCCTTAACTTTATATGCCTGGATTCCCTTATAGGTTAGCTATGCTTTTGTAGAAAAAAAAAAGACTCAAAGATTAGGGATCAGTGCTTAAGGGACTTCGGAGGTGTACGCCTGGAAAATAGGTTGTGTCCTAGTGACGGACTGTGTATAGAAGGCAGTATAAAGAATTGGGCTAATGACATCCTTAACACAAGTACACAAATATCTGTGGTATTCATCAAGTAAGTTCAATGTTGTTACATACAAGAAAATTCAGATAAAGTACCACTGCATTAATCTGTGGAAATTTTATGTGGATAAGTGTGAAACCAATTTTTGTCACTGTGTTCATATTTATTGGGTTTTGTTCAGATTTCTTTTATTCTTTTACTATCAAGATTCTTCTAATTCTCTGTGGTTCTCTTGGCTCCAAAGATGTGCTTCTCTGTATTAAACTTTATTAGCCAAGCAAACAGGTCAGACTTTGTATCAGCATTTGTGCAATCTCTTACAATACATGCTGTCTTCCACATGGCTACCTAGGAGTCTCCATTTCACTCTTCAAAATTCTGGTCAGCTACATACTATATGAAGGAAACCTCACTTCACTCGTTGAGTGTTCTAATTATTGCTAGTAGTTATTAGGATCCTCCTTATGCTTGAAACAGAGTTCATACATCTCTGTGTTGTAAACTTTATGGGTCAGAACAATCTTGTGATATTGATGGCATGATCTTTTATATTAAGTTGTACCAGGAGAGCAGCTGAGGAATCAGAATTTAAACATGGGTGAGGTGTTCTTTTTGCAAAAATCATTTCTCCTTCTTCTTCTTCTTCTTCTTCTTCTTCTTCTTCTTCTTCTTCTTCT